>NC_134118.1:4825000-5125000 GCF_040939455.1 Microcebus murinus | reverse complement strand
CTAGGGAAAGAATTTATGAAGAAGACTCAAAGGCAATCACAGCAGCAACAAAAATAAATAAATGGGACCTGATCAAACTAAAAAGCTTCTGCAAAGCCAAAGAAACAGTCATGAGAGCAAACAGACAACCTACAGAATGAGAGAAAATTTTCACATCCTACACATCTGATAAGGGGCTGATAACTAGAATCTACATAGAACTCACAAAAATCAGCAAGAAAAAAATCAAACAACCCTATCAAAAAGGACATGAACAGAAACTTTTCAAAAGAAGACAGAATAATGGCTAATAAACATATGAAAAAATGCTGAACATCTCTAATCATCAGGGAAATGCAAACCAAAACAAAGCATATCACTTTTCTCCAGTTAATAATGGCCTTTATCAAAAAGCCCCAAACAATAAATGGTGGCGTGAATGTGGAGAGATAGAAACACTCATACACTGCTGGTGGGACTGCAAACTAGTACAACTTCTATGGAAAATAAAAAAGAGCTACAAGTAGACCTACCATTTGATCCAGCAATCTCATGATTGGGCATCTACCCAAAGGTACCAAATGCACAATCTCAAAGAGATATTTTTGTCCACTGACATTCGTAGCATTGTCATTCGCAATGACCAAAAGGTGGAAGCAACCCAAGTGTTGACCAGTGATGAAGGGTGAACCAGACGTGGCCTCTGCATACAGCGGACTGTTATTGAGCCTGAAAAAGGGAGGAGATTCTGACGCATGCTACCACATGGAGAGCCTGGGGACACTGTGCTGACTGAACACGCCATTCACAAAAGGTAAATACTGTCAAATTCCTCTGATACCCAGAGTAGTCAAATTCCAGGAGACAGGAAGTGGAAGGGGGCTGCCAGGGGGCTGGGATTAGGGCGTTACTGCTCACGGGCAGAGCTTCAGCTAGCGAGATGAGTGGTGTAGACAGGTGGAGGTGCTCGCACAACAGTGTGAGTGTCCTTCACGCCACTGAGCTGCGCGTGCAGAAGGGCAAAGCTGGGGTGTTTTCCGTTATGTGTATTTTATCATGATCAAAATAAGTAGTTTTTAAAACTTTAATTAAAACATTGATGGAAAATAAAGGCAGGGATTGTAGGGCAACTGTTAGCAGCAGTTTCGGTTCATGGAACCACTTTGAGAAAGCTATTCGTCAGTAACCGCTCTTCCACGCGGGCCCCATGGCCTAGGAGTCTCACTTTTAGGGACACGCTTAACAGAAATGCCTAAGTGCGTCCCCAAAAAGGAAGGTGCACAGATGCTGTTAGCAGCCCTGTGGATCAGAGCCCCAGACGAGAAGGAGCCGAAGTGTGCAGAGCAGCGTGGGTGAGTCTATTGCTCTGTTTTCACACGACGGCATAATGTATAGCAGTGTGGGTAAAGGATGTACAGTGTGCAGCAAATGAGGAATCTCGGGAACAATATTGAGCCGAGGAAGCCAGTACAGAAGAGTTCATGCTCAGTGGTTCCCTTTATAGAAACGGCAGCATCAGGCAACATTGAGCTGTGCTGGTAGGAGTCAGGCTAGCGGTGTCGTGGGCCAGGGGCTAGACGTCGGATGGGTCTCCAGGAGATTCCGGGGTGCCGATAATCTGTTTCTCGATCTGGGTACTGGGTACAGGATGCGTTCCATATGTGGGAAAAGTTATTGTAAATTGTATATCCATGTGCATCATTCTGAAATTAAAAATATTTAATTTAAAAACATCAGATTGCTTATCGAGCCCAGGATGAAAGAGAGACCCTCAGCCAGTCGTGCCTTCCCCAGCAAAAGCCAGTCCACGGCGACCATGTGGTCCACTGCGTAGAGAGGCTGCCACCGGGCTCGAAGCAGTGTGGCGCGTCAGGGTGGCAGCGGGGCCCAGGGCTCCACCGCGCTCCTGGTGTGCGACAAGTACGGCCACGTCCACCCGTGTGCCAGGACCACCATCGCTGCCTACCTGCCCCTCAAGGTGAGCCAGGGGCCCTGCCCTTCACCACCCACCCTGCCCACTCCTTCCCCGGTGAGAGTTACTCACTCGCTCTGCCAAATCTGCACGAAAACCCAATTGTTCAGAATAGCTTTTGACATACTCCGTGTCCCCGTGATTCTCTGGCTGAAAGCAGGAGTTGGTTGAGAAGGAGCAGAGCCCCCCACGGGGGACAGTGGCTGCCGACATCCATGCGACCATGTGAGGGCATGAGGGCGGAACCTTCATAACTGGGATTAGTGCCCTTTTACTAGGGACCCCAGAGAGCTAGCTTGTCCCTGCCACCATAGACGGACGCAGCAACACATTTGCTTTGTTTTGTTATCTTTGCAGAATATTTTTCTTTTCTCATATAGTTGAGATCATGCCACAGGGACAGAGGAACAGACACTCCTGCCCTTAATGGGTCCACAGGCTGAGCAGGGAAACAGGACCCGGGTGATTGTGTCCTTGTAGTATGATGGGCACCAAGCGAAGTGGGGACCCACGGCGAGCCCGGGTGCCGCAGGGTGGCGCTGGGGGAGAGAGGACGCAGAGGCCCCCGGGAGGCAGCAGCGCTGAGCCTCATGGTGTGATAGCGGGCGCAGGGCAGCCTCTTGAGGGTGGGGACGACAGGGCATGGTGGGCAAGAGGAGGGCTGGCGCTGGCCTGAAGGCGGGACTGGGGCCAGGCTGGGAAGGCCCGAAGCCCAGGACAGAGTCTCGGGAGTATCACGCGGCGGCCTGGGCGACAGCGGGGTTCCATGCTGTCCTTCCCTCGCTCTTCCCTGCGGGCAGTGGCTGCACCCAGTGCCTCCCCGGCCTGGGGTATACAGTGGTGCTCAGTTAATCCGACTGCGCGAGTCTGATCTGGGCCGGGTCAGGCAGTCTCGCTCGCGGGACACGCGGCAGCAAGCAGAGGCGGGCAGTGTGCCGCCCAGGGCCGTGAGGGCTGTCCTTGTCCTCTGGAGCCGGCGTGCGGCCTTGCCCGCGGGACCCTGTCCGGCGCGGCCCAGTGGCTTTCCCGTGCGCCCGCCCCGCCCGGCGCAGGACGCGCCGAGCGTGAGGCCCCAGGGCGGGCCTGTGAGTCACCCGCTGTGGGGCCTGGCCGGCGGGGCAGGGCTGTCGCTCCCTCAGCCTCTGTCTGGAGTGGAGGAGCCGCACTGCCGCCCTGGGTGAGGGAGGCCTCCAGGGCCAGGCGGCCATTCAGCAGGGCCGGCAGCACCCTGGCTTCGCTGGGCTTGTGTCCTGGACGCGTGCGTGGCCTGGACCTGGGCTCCCAGGCGCTCTTCCCGGGGCGGCCTGCCGTGCGGCCTGGTGCTGGCCTGCAGCTGGCCGTGGCCGCCTGGACCTGGGCTCCCAGGCGCTCTTCCCGGGGCGGCCTGCCGTGCGGCCTGGTGCTGGCCTGCAGCTGGCCGTGGCCGCCTGGACCTGGGCTCCCAGGCGCTCTTCCCGGGGCGGCCTGCCGTGCGGCCTGGTGCTGGCCTGCAGCTGGTCATGGCCGCCTGGACCTGGGCTCCCAGGCGCTCTTCCCGGGGCGGCCTGCCGTGCGGCCTGGTGCTGGCCTGCAGCTGGCCGTGGCCGCCTGGACCTGGGCTCCCAGGCGCTCTTCCCGGGGCGGCCTGCCGTGCGGCCTGGTGCTGGCCTGCAGCTGGCCGTGGCCGCCTGGACCTGGGCTCCCAGGCGCTCTTCCCGGGGCGGCCTGCCGTGCGGCCTGGTGCTGGCCTGCAGCTGGCCGTGGCCGCCTGGACCTGGGCTCCCAGGCGCTCTTCCCGGGGCGGCCTGCCGTGCGGCCTGGTGCTGGCCTGCAGCTGGTCATGGCCGCCTGGACCTGGGCTCCCAGGCGCTCTTCCCGGGGCGGCCTGCCGTGCGGCCTGGTGCTGGTCTGCAGCTGGTCATGGCCGCCTGGACCTGGGCTCCCAGGCGCTCTTCCCGGGGCGGCCTGCCGTGCGGCCTGGTGCTGGCCTGCAGCTGGTCATGGCCGCCTGGACCTGGGCTCCCAGGCGCTCTTCCCGGGGCGGCCTGCCGTGCGGCCTGGTGCTGGTCTGCAGCTGGTCATGGCCGCCTGGACCTCACGGTGCTGGCCTTGCCCCTTCAGCTCGACCTCCGTGCCGGGCCGGCCTCCAGAGAGCTCGTCCCGGTGCAGGACGTGAGGCCGAGTCCAGGAGGGCGACCCCACCACCGCCGTGGCGTCCAGGTGGCCCTCGCCTGCCCGGCCCTGTGGGCGAGACCACCGGGCCCTCGACCCCTCCGCGCCCGCCCTCCGCGCCCGCCCTCCTGCGGGCCGAGCTGCCCGTGGAGAAGGCCCGGGTCCTCTTCCTCCACGAGCACGGCAGACGTCGGCAGGGCCCCAGGAGGCCGGGGAGTCACCGTGGCGAGCGGGCTCTAGTCCCTCCCCTGGGCCGCTGTGGGTAGTGGACCGACTGTGGGAGGAGCTGGCGCTCAGTCACGGCTGGCCGGGCCGCGTCCTTAGAGTGTCGCTTCACTCGGCAGCTCAGTCACGGCCCTGCCGCCCCTGTGGGTCACTCCACATCCGCACCTGCTCGCCCTGTTGCTTGCCGAATGGTTCCTTCCACTCCATCTTCCAATTAAGACTAAAACATGACATCGAAAGAGCACTATAACAACATAAAGAAATTGTTCCTAGCGGATGCATCAGCTCTTTCCATTAACATTTTCCCCATGTTCTATCTTGACCCTGCCCCTGTCCTTGCCAGAACTGACTTACCTCTGCCCGTTGGGCGGGAGGATTTAGCATTCTCCTTTTTCCATGATGTTATCCTAAGATTAGGCTCGGCGATTATTTTATGCAGTCATATGTACTTTAGCTGTTCTCTTTTTCTGGAGCATGTGGATTGTTTAAAACATTTTGTTTTTTAAAAAAATATAGCAAAGCATAGAACAAAAAGAGCAAAAACAAACAAACACCAGTGTCCTTCATGTCTGCACATCTGCATGATGGGTTACTAGGCAGTCGTGAAAAGTGAACTCGCTTGTACAAGAAGCTCTTACCACTGAATGTGCAGTAAATCAGCTCCCATAATTCATAAATGCCAAGGCTCACACTGACACCCACCCGTGTGATTTCACTGTAAAATTAGAGATGGGTGGACTGCAAATTAGTGCAAACTTTGTGGAAAAGAATTTGGAGACACCTCAAACAGCTCAAAATAGAAATACCATTCGACCTAGTAATAGTGTTATTAGGCATCTACCCAAAATATCATAAGACATTCTATTATAAAGACATCTGCACCACTGAATCTGTAGTAAAACCACTTCCATAATTCATAAATGCCAAGGCTCACACTGACACCCACCCGGGTGTTTTCACTGTAAACTTAGAATGGGGACCGGGCTGAAGGACAACCTGGGAGAAATATTCTGTGCTGTAGAGCAAAGTGCACAAAAGAGCTTGGTGGATGTTATATATGAAAACACCCTGCGTAACTGCAATCCGGACCCAAACCTTGAGCATTTTCAGCGCCCCGGGAGATCCTGCCACGCTTCCTCCCAGCCACAGACCTCCCCACACCCGCGAGTAAGGATGGTGCCGATTTCCACCCTCATGGATTAGCGGTGCCTCTTCCTGCACTCCGTGTCGGGCACAGCACAACAGGTACCTCCCTGTATCTTTCCTGTGTGTGACACTCACCCATGTTGTCACCTGCAGCTGTGGTTTGTTCTATTTCACACTGTGCAGTGTTGCATTCCTTGCAAATGCTACCACTGATGTTTCCATTCCTTTGCTTTCGTGGTTACATGTGGGGATGGCACGTTTTTATACAAATAGGCTTTATTTATGTGGAGCAGTTACAAGGTTCACAGCAAAATTGAGCTGTGTGGAAATCCAGAGCTCCCTTTCCCCTCCCCCCACAAATACACAGCCTGCCCCGCCACCCACCGCCACCAGAGAGGCACCTTTGTTCCCCCCAGTGAACCTGCACTGACACATCATGTCCGCGGAACAGACTCCAGTGTCTGCTGGCGCCTAATCCCTGATGGCTTTTCCTGCTCGAACTCTGCTGCGATCCTGCTTTCTTGGTTAGTCTTAGCATGATGTATTCCTCTCCATCCATTTACTTTTCCTGTGATGTGTCTTTGTATTTCAAGTGGGTTTCTGGTAGACAACCTGCAGTCAGGTCTTGTGTTTTGATGCACTCTGACCATCTCTGTCCTATATCTTAACCATTGACATTTAAAGTATCCATTGATAGAGTTGGATTAATGTCTGCTGCATTTGTTACTGTTTTGTGTTCATTGCCCTGGTTCTTTGTTCTTATTTCTGAATTCACTTCCTTTTCTGCCTTTTGCAGTTTTAATTAATCATTCTATATGATTCTATTTTTTCTCTTTTCTTTTAAGATGCTTCTTTTTTGAACTTTTTAAAATTGTTGCCCTAGAGTTTGCAACTAATCCGAGTCAACTTTGAAATAACACTGTACCCGTTCATGGTGGTACAAGTGCCTTATAATAAAAAAAATCCTATTTCTTTCTTCCTCTCCCTTGTATCATTGTTGTCACTCATTTCATATAGACATAAGCATACACACACACACACATATTTACTTACAGTGAATGCATGTTGCTACTCTTATCTTGAAGAAACTTATCTGTTAGATCAATTAAGAATAAGAAAAATAAATGTTTTTATTTTTCCTGTACTTATTCCTTCTCCAATGCTCTTTTCTTTATATAGATCCCAATCTCTGCCCCATGTCATGTTCCTTCTCTCTGAAGAATTTCTATTAACATTTCTTGCTAGGTAGGTCTACTGGCCACAAATTCCCTCAATTTTTGTTTGCTTGAGAAAGTCTTTATTTCGACTTCACGTTTTAGGAATAATTGTGCAGAGAATAGAGTTGCAGATTGGTGGCCAATTTCTCTCAACACATCCAATATTTCGCCGTCCTGTCTTCTCCTTACATGGTTTCTGAGGAGAATCTGGCATAATTCTTATCCTTATTCCTCTATAGATAAGGGTTTCCTCCTCCCACCTCCCACCCCCTTGGCTTCTTTCAAGATATTTTTCTTTATCTTTCATTTACTCCTTCCTTCCTTCCTTCCTTCCTTCCTTCCTTCCTTCCTTCCTTCCTTCCTTCCTTCCTTCCTTCCTTCCTTCCTTCCTTCCTTCCTTCCTTCCTTCCTTCCTTCTCAGTCACCCAGGCTAGAGTGCTGTGGCGTCAGCCTAGTTCACGGCAACCTCACACTCCTGGGCTCAAGCAATCCTCCTGCCTCAGCCTCCCAAGTAGGTGGGACTACAGGACCAGGGACTACAGGCCACCACCCCCAGCTAATTTTTTTCTATTTTTAGTAGAGACGTGGTCTTGCTCTTAGCTCAGGCTTGTCTCAAACTCCTGAACTCAGTAGATTTCTGACCTTGGCCTCCCAGAGTGCTAGGGTTCTAGGTGTGAGCCACCACACCCAGCCTTCATCTTTGATTTTCTTCATTTTGAATATGAAATGTCTGGCATTGTGCATGTGTGTGTGTTGTTTTGGTTTTTGTTTTTTACATTTTTCCTGCTGGGTGTTCTCTGAGCTTCCTCAATCTCTGATTTGGTGCCTGACATTAATTTTGGAAATTGTCAGTCATTATTGCTTCCAGCATTTCTTCTGTTCCTTTCTTTCTTCTCCTTCTTGTATTCCCATTATATGTATGTTACAGCTTTCGTAGATGACCCACAGTTCTTGGATTTTCTGTTCTATTTTTTTTTTTTTTTTTTTTTTTTGGCCAATCCTCTTCCTTCTCAGTTTTGGAAGTTTCTGTTGGTGTATCCTCAAGCCCAGAGATTCTTTCCTCATCTATGTCAGTCTAGGAATGAGCCCAAAGGCTTCCTTCACTTCTGTTACTCTGTTTCTGATCTCTAGCATTTCTTTTTTATTCTTTCTTACAAGTTCCATCTTTCTTCCATTACACATCTGTTCTTGCATGCTATCGGCCTTTTTCAATAGACCCCTTAGCATATTTATCACAGTAGCTTTAAATTTCCAGTCTGATCATTGCAACATTCCTGCCACGTCTGAATCCAGATCTGACACTTGATCTGTCATTTGAAACTGTGATTTGATTTGATTTTACTTTTGCCTTTTACTATGCCTTGTAATTTTGGTTGAAAGCCAGACTTGATGTCCTGGGTAAAAGAAACTTCAGTAAATGGGACTTTAGCAGTGTGACCACATGGTGTTGGGGGAGGGGAGGCACTCTGTAGTTCCACAGTAGGTCTCAGGCTCTTGGGGATCCTGTGCGCCTGAGCTGTGAACTTCCCATATGCTTCTCAGTCTCCTTCCCAACTCCCTTAGGTGGAGCAGGATGAAAACATCCTGTTCAGGATGGAACAGGATGGAACATCTGGAGTTGGGACTTTCTTTTCCCCTAGGACATTCAGGCTCTAATAAAGCCCAGTGGGTGGAGCCCTGGTTAAATAGTTTCTCATGAGGGGCGTTGTAGGCGGGACAGAGTGCTTTGGCTTATTTCCCTTCTCCCTGTGAGAGGCACCAGGAGGATTTTCCTCCAATAGTTCCTGTAAGAACCTGGTAGGACTCCTAGTGGTAAACTCACAAAAGAGTGGGTTCCCCTCTGACTGGGCCTCCTTGGAGTGTGGAACTCTCAGACTTGTCCACACAGAGCCTCCAGAGAGGTGTCAGCTGCAGGTTGGGTTTTCCTGACCCAGTCCTGGTTTCTGGGGAGGTTTCTGCTCTTTGATCTGTTCTGGGAAGCCGTGATCTCTGTATTTGCCTGTCTGTCTCCCATTTTGGGGGCAACACTTTGCTCTGTCACCTCACTTCTCTGCCAGGCCTCAGAAAGATTGTTAGTGTTTGTTTGTTCAGCTTTTGACCTGTCCTTAGGACAGAGTGATGACTCCTGAGCTTCTTGGACTGGAAACCGGAATATGCACTTATTTTGTTACCTAGGAATGAGACTATGGGATAATGAGATATATGTGTATTTTTACAGTACTGCCAAGGAATTTTCCAAAGTGGTTGTGCCATTTTCCATTCAGTAGTATGTAAGAATTCCAGTTACTCCACATCTTCACTAGCTCCTGGAACTGCTAGCTTTTAATTTGAGCCACTTTGTTGTGTTGTGCTGGTGTCTCATTGTGTGTCAGACTGACGACATTGAGCACATTGACATTCCATGCCGTATTTAACTTCTCTTTAAGACCCTTCCCTTTGGACTTACTTACCTGAGGCTATTCTTGTTTTCTGAGATTAGGTCTATTGGTATTTGGCTTACAATTCCCCTTACTTTATGCCTGCTACTCTTTGCCTGCTCTGCCCAGCGAATCCTGCCCCAACTTCTGGGGAACTCAAGCCTCTTTGTGCTCCAACTACTTGTTAGAGTAATTAAGAAAGTACCAAATTCCAACATTCTCTTCCTATAACGACCCACACCCTCTAACCTCCCAGCAAAGCTCCTTGGATTCCCAGGTGAATAGACCCTTAGAAGCCCAGATGGGTCTCTTGACAAGTCTGATTATGACCAGGGCTCATGCTCAATTCAGCACCATCTCAACCTGGGGCTCTGCTATGCTTTGCTAAATCAATGCACAAAGAATTTCAAATTGTGATTCTGTGGATTTTTTATTAAATAGAAAGTACTAGAAATAGAAACTGACTCCTCTTTGTCATGGCTATAGGTTTCTTCCTAAATGCAGTCAGAATTTGCACTTCACAAATATCCTAAACCAAAATGTAACTATGGAGTGACGGTCATCAGCACCTGACAGGGAGGTGGTTATTGTGAAGCCACAGGCTTGATTAAGGCTCTTAGATGATTGAAGTTGTCATGTGCCTTTGTGGTAATAAAAATCTATATCTTAACTCCAACAGAAACATTCATCTCTACAGAAAGTCATGGAAAATAAACAACCTACCACTGAAGGATTATTGGGTCAAGGAGGAAATCAAAACGTTCTTTGAACTAAATGAAAACGGGGACATAAGTCATCAAAATCTGTGGGACACAGCTAAAACAGTCCTGAGAGGAAAACTTATAGTGATAAATTCTTACATCCATAATGCAGAAAGATCGCAAATCAACAATCTAATGAATTATCTCAAAGAACTGGAAAAGGATGAGCAAACCAATCCCCAACCCAGTAGAAGAAAAGAAAATAACAAATAGAAGTCAGTGTGTCTGCAGCAGCATGAGTGGACCCGGAAGGTCCTCTGAAACCATGTCACAGTGAAGGAACCAGAGCCTCTTGCAGCAGAGGGGAGAAGAGGTTCCAAAGTCCTGACTTCAAGTCCCAGGTCTGCTACCTCATGGCTGGGTCTCCTTGAGGATATTACTCATAGACCCTGAGCCAGATTCTTCAACAAGAAAAGCGGAGATGAAGAACAACCACAAAAACCATCTCAAGGCTGCTGTGGGGATACCTGAGGCAGAGGATGTGAGGTACTTGACTCACAGAGAATGCCAATTGGCACTCACAGAGAATGCCAATTGGCTTGGGGACCAAGAGAGTGAAGCTGGGTCTCCTCAACGGTCAACTAGCTAGCCCTATGGTCAACTTCCAACTCAGATCATGCAGCTATGGAGTGGACTTCCATTTCCTAGGAGGATGCCTTTCAAAGCTCCCTGTGGTCTAAGGTCTCTGAAGCACATCATCTCCCCAATACTGAGAAGATTTGTCTAACTGGCTTCTTTCTTTTGACCTGCTCCAAATGTTTGGGGTAAGCCTGCAAGGCCTGAGTTAACAGCCACATCTCGTTTATGGAATGTTTAAACATATTGTCACTGTGTCTTTTACCAGAATTACTTACGGTTAAAATTTAAGGTTGTCTGATATCACTGGGAACCAGTGGGTCCACAACTTAGTGTTTATTTTCATTTGCTTTCATTAAATAAATGAGTTGCCATTTTAAAAACAAATATGTAATATACTGCAAGGGAAACTGGTTTGAAGCTTGCCAGAAGTCACTGTTAATTAGAAGCTATTATTAATGTTTTTTAGAAGTTTGAAGCAAGGCAATATGGAACGTAGTATTTATTCAGTTGGTATTTACTGAGAACCAACTACGTGCCAGGCGCCGTGCTAAGCCCTGAAAATACAGCAGTGATCAAGGCAGACTTGTTCCTACTCTCATGGAACTTAAATAGTATATATGCAATCGACCTGTTTTCCAACTGTCTTAGAATAATGAAGACTAGAGCAAGAGGTGGCATGAGGGTCAAAAGTAAGCCCTGAGGTCCTGCATGGTTTTCTAATTTAGAATATGAAGGAAAGACTTTCTGCGACCAAGTTTGCAAATTGAACATGGCAATTTAACTCCAACTTTAAGCAAGTTGTGAGTCCAAATAGAGCCCTAATGATACTTTAAATATTAATAATTAGCAGTCCTGTTGCCCATTAAGGTGGCTTCCTTTTCTTTCTCCCCTATTCTCATTTTCCCCAACTAAAAAGGGGGAAAAACCCTTTCAACAAATACCGAGCAGTTGACATCTGGCTTCCTAGATTGGTTTTAAGCTCTCACAAATCCAGTGACGTACGATGAAAGCTCAGGAAGCCCAGTGTCCATCACGGAAGTCCATCCAGTTATTCAGCCCCAGGGCAGTGTGAGAGACCCTGGCCTGCCTCCAGCTCTGAGTTACCTTTTCTGCAGCAGATTCACCACTGCCCATAAAGCAGTTCCTTTCCAACAGTCCTACAAACACCCCAAAGGACAAGCCTGCGAATGGGGTGCTCCTTTCTTTGGTTACCCTTGGCAGCAGGGAGGGCACACTGCCCTGCTGGCAGTGGTCTCAGCAGATTTCTGGGAAGTGTGGCAAATATAACTTGACATTTACCGTTCATGCCCTAGAACCGGCAAAGGCCTAGAGTCTTGGGGGGAGACTCTTCTACCCATAGCATTGAACCTTGGATGACAACCACGTAATTCCCCAAACCAAAAGGATACTGAGCCCAAAAGTCAAACCTTGGCCTGTGCCTTAACAATTTCTGCTCATATTAATATTACTTTATTTAAAATGGGACATGGATTTATACCTTTGAGCTTCACCCAACTCTGCTTCTGTATTCTGAAATAGTTTATAATACTCTACTCCCCCAACCAAAGTCTCTCCCCACCCTTTGCCATTTCTCCATGTAATTAGTAGACACCCCCTGCAACTCCCACCCTAACTGGTCCCAATGTAGACAGTATTATAATCCCAACCAATGAATGTGAGTGCCCAGGACACTGGGCTGCATGGCAGTTCCACTAAGAGAAAGATGCTTCTGGACAATGAACCATCAGTCAGATGCACCTAGAAGCCACCCTTACGTGTAACTGTCTGATGGACAGGTCACCCTTGGATGCTGATCGACTCAGGCATAGTGAAGTGTCTGCAGAGCTCATATCTGCTCTCATAGAATGTCTGCTCTCATAGAATGGATTCACTATCAAGATAACACAGGAGGACAGAACTCTGACCTTTTTTTTTTTCTTTTGCCCAAATTCCCTTCTAAGAGGCCTGGTGAGTCACGCCTTACAAATCTTATTAAACAGGGTTTTTTGTTAACCCAGCATAATGTGACTTGCTATCTAACCTGGTTCTGGTATAGCATCACATGACAGATAGAAGACCCTCATATCTTAACTCAAGCATTTCTTTCTACTGACTCCAGTGTTTAGACAAAGCTTAACTCTTAACCAATTGCCAACTAAAGAATCTCTAAAACCCACTATGACTCGTAAGCCCCTGCTTCGAGATGTCCGGCCTTTTGGGCCAAAGTAATATACACTTTCCATGTATTGATTTATGATTTTACTTATAATTCCTGTCTGCATGAGTGTGTATAACCAAGCTGTAACCCAGCCGCCTCAGGTATATTTTCTCAGGACCTCATGAGACTATGATCCCTGGGCTGTGGTCACAATTATCGGCTCAGAATAAACCTCTTTCATCTGTTGGCAGAATTTGGTTTTTCATTGTAACAGTGGAAGGGAGGCTTAACATGACTAGTTCCATTTTGCTGTGGCCCCTGCAGTAATATCCGTTAGATTAAAAGCTTCTGCGTAGCTCTGCATGTAGGCCCCCAATTAAAAGAAGAATTTAATTTGTACTTCAACTCTAGGAGAAAAATGATAACCATCCCTTTCCCAAAATGATTATCACTCCTGGGGAGATAAAGTATGCACACAAGTAACAATGCTATGTTAAAGATTTATAGGAATATCGTGACCTGACCTGCATCATCCAAAGTTAACTGACCAAGAACAAAAGTTCCACAAGCTCCTTGGACTCTTGCTGAAACCCAGACGTCTGTGGTCGTAGGTTCCCTCTTGCAGCCTTCCTCCTCTTTCCCCCTTCCCTTAACATAAAAAGGAGCCCAAAGTTCATACTAACTTAAGATGGTCCTTTAGGACATTAGCCTGCCATCTTCTTGGTTTGCTGGTCTCCTGAATAAAAGCTACTTTCCTTGCCCCAACATTTTGTCTCTTGATTTATTGGTGGTTGTGCAGTGAGTAGTATGAGCTTGGACTCATGATACCACTGACACACATTTATTATGAAATGAAATTAAAATACTAGTATGCTAGTAAATTTGTAAAATTGGAGTAGGTTTTTGTAAAGTGTGCTTACTTTTATTGTGGTAATCTGTCCTTGTATTTAAAAATGATAGTAATATCAATTATTATTAAAGTCTGGTAGGTGATTCTACAACTTATTGATAACATAAAACACTGGCTAACTTTCAAGTTCCCATCCAATAGCTATTAAACATCAACCATGTGAAGTGAGACATACAGGTTTCTGGTGAATCTGTGACACCTGGTAAGAAAACATCAAGAAATTTACGTATCACTCTCTGGCTTTCCTTATTGTGATTTTGGGCATAGAAACTACACGACTTGGTTAATTTTTAAAAGGTCATCTAGGAGATCCAGAATATGCTTATCTCATTTATTTAGATTGTTATGTAAAATAAAACATCTAAAAAATATTTTTGTGAAAACTAGGCTCATTGAGAATATGTCTATACATCCCTGGGAATGTTGTGAATCCTGCCATAGTTTGTTTCTGCAGAAACAATCAAGAGCTCTGTCTATTCCCTCAGGATTTGGAGACTCTCAGAGGATGCCAGACTGATCCCCCAAGTCTTGATTACATGGTTATGATAACAACTACTGTGTTTCCCCGAAAATATGACAGGGTCTTATATTTATTTTTCCTCAAGAAGACACCCTAGGGCTTATTTTCAGAGGATGTGTTATTTTCCCCTCAAAGCCTCAGCTTGCAGCACACACAGCATGGCCGGGGCCTGACAGGGGAGCCGACCTTTTTGGTGGGGCTGCCCGCACCTTTCGGGTCACCTCTGGGATAGTAGCTGTCACGTTGGGGCAGATGAGAAGGGCTGCTCATCTTCTTTCCTGCTCTGCAGCGAAATGCACGGGTTGTGCAGATGTGCTGCGTAGTCACGCCCAGCACTAGGTCTGATTTTCGGGGTGGGGCTTCTATTGCGCAAATGCTTAGAAATCCTGCTAGGGCTTATTTTATGGGCAGGTCTTATTTTCGGGGAAACACGGTATTGTGATGACCAGTTAAAACTTTAACTCAAAGGGTTTCTTTCTTTCATGATATGTTTAACATTTAAAAGATTATGTAAAATATTGCCCCTGTTTTCTGATAGTTTGTAATCCTACTGTCATCTACAAAACAAAATTTTAATAGAAATCAAAATAGAGAAAATGACTGTTCTGAAATACAAATAACACTAAATAAATTAAACACCCAGCAGGGTTTTAAAAATGAAAATAGACAATCTGTTCTAAAATTTATACGAGACTGTCAATGGGAAAAACCCAAACTCTAAAATAATTGAAAGATGTTTCTTCTGAGCCAAATGTGTCACTGGCCTGGAACACATGGCCTCAAGAGGTCCTGAGAAAATGTGCCTGAGACCGCTGGGCCACAGTTTGGTTTCACACAGTCATGGAGAGGGAATTACGCCTAAGACCCTAAGTCCGTCGTGGAAGGCATACACTGGGCCGGCTGGCAGAGCGGCCTCCCTGCCCCCTCCCGCCTCCCGATTCATTATACGAGCTAGACACTGAGCGTGCAGTAATGCCTTCAGCACAAACATCTCTTATATTTAAAATTCACCTGTTAAACTGGAAGAGCCCCCTTCCCTTTTCCTAGTCATTTTTTATTAATATACAAATTCATTTATCCAAGGCATTAATATCTTGACTCCCGAGGCGATGTCAGGAGACGGATGTGTCTGTGTTTCGGCAGTATTTATGAAACACATGCTTGGCAATTTACGTCTGGGATTTATCTTTTTCTCTTTACTGATTAATTTATAATTCATTCCATCTTTCTCTTCCCTTATCTGCCATTCACTGCCTTCTAGGGATAATTAAAGGGAAGAGACTACGATTTTCTACCATACCATTTGTTACAATTCCATGCTACTCTTCAGTGACTATGTAGATACTCCCACCTGGCAACTATCACTCCTCTTTCTCAGTTCTTGTTGTGCTTCCTGCAAGCCTTTTGAATATGTTGATGAAGGAGCAGCTGATCCATTTTGAGGCAAATTTCTATTTACCAATGTGCAAAGAGTACACATTCGGGGACCTTAAACATAGGTATATGCTACAATATGCAGTGTTCGAGAAAATCTAGCTGCTTACTACAACTCCATGAAATGAAATGAAATGATGGACTCGAGCCTTTCCTTAGCTTTTCTGGGCTTGGCTGGTTATGGAGGAGTCAGAAGAGGAATTTTGTTGATGGATGATAAAAGATTACTGGGGATAATTTAATGGGCTTGAAGAACATATAATGGTCTGGGACAAAGTCCGTTGGGCTCACAGAGTAGACACTGGTTTGTGACAAAAGTCTGTCCAGGTTTATTGACAGACTTTAGTCATCTTCTCTATGACCTAAATTCAGCTAATGAAAATTCAGGTAAAGGACCAGAGGTAATTATTTTCTTTTTTGGTAGGTCTGGACTGGTAGGTCAGGCAGATAAGGGAATTTAGAGAACAACTTTACCCTACATTTTGGGAGAGATGGTAGGCGGGAGGTAGGGAGAGGTCAGAGAGACTTAGAGGCTTTTTTCCCCCAGTTCAGCATGTACAAAGCCATGTTTTGGGGTATCTGTTGCTAAGCCTCAACATTCTCCTGTCTGAAACTTCTCTAGAAATTTCACATGTTAAAAGCTGAGTTTGGGCCGGGCGCGGTGGCTCATGCCTGTAATCCTAGCACTCTGAGAGGCTGAGGTGAGTGGATTATTTGAGCTCAGGAGTTGGAGACCAGCCTGAGCAAGAGTGAGACCCCCGTCTGTACTAAAAATAGAAATTATCTGGACAACTAAAAATATATAGAAAAAGTTAGCCAGGCTGGTGGTGCATGCCTGCAGTCCCAGCTACTCGGGAGGCTGAGGCAGAAGGATTGCTTGAGCCCAGGAGTTTGAGGTGGCTGTGAGCTAGGCTGATGTCACGGCACTCTAGCCCGGACAACAGAGTGTGAGACTCTGCCTCAAAAAAAGAAAAGAAAAGAAAAGAAAAGAAAAGAAAAGAAAAGAAAAGAAAAGAAAAGAAAAGAAAAGAAAAGAAAAGAAAAGAAAAGAAAAGAAAAGAAAAGAAAAGAAAAGCTGAGTTTGAGGATATGGAGAGAAAAATTGAGTTAATAGCCAAGTGGCAAAGGATCTCATTAAACCAGTTTCTCATTTCTGGGAGTAGGCCAGTCCCATTAAACACTTGTATCTCATTTTAGGAGATGGCATTGCAGATGGGCTTTTAAACAGAAGAAAAACAAAAGTTAATGTTTGGAACGTGTAAACCATTTTTTTAGAGTCTGGAGAGAAGCCAGTTGAGGTGTCTAGATGTTAGACTCAAAGTATCTTTAGTGAAAGTAGAAGTAGGTAGTAAGTGGCAATCTGACAAGTTTTTTCTGCTTGTAGTTTATAGATCACAATGTATGTGCTTCAGTTTGTAGGCCTTAAGGGAAAAAAGTAGTGTTAATTTTATTGAGTCTAAGTCAGAAAAATGGAAGAAAAAAACCCCTGAAGACATTAGTTTAGAAACACGTAGCCAAGAAAAAATTCAGGATTTAGTCTAAATTGTAGGTAAATAATAAAAACTCAAAAACAATGAACAATGTTAAAATCTAATAAGAGGTATATTATAGGTTTTTTAAAAAAATAATTTTTTTCTTTCTAGTTCCCCATTTTTACCAAAGACAAATCACAGTGGACTAATTTATCTGTAAAATAAGTTTTAGTCTTATTGTACTTGGCCTGATTGTATGAAGTATAATAAGAATAGTGATTGGCCATATAAGGTCTTTTAAAATTGGCTTTGTTGGAACTTTTTAAATAAAGAATCTCAGATTAGACTTTTAAAAGCCTTGAGACTGGTCAAGTTAAGGATTTGTCATCAGACTGACTATCATACCTATATGAATTGGGTGAATTTCTCTTTTTTGAGGTTTCAAAATAACTTGAGTTTCCTGGACCTGTCAGAATGTGATGTTTTTTACTTATTACAGGTCAAGAACCTTGTAAAGGACCTGTGCAGACAAGGTACTAGGCCAGTCTTTTTAAGGGGCTTTTTATTGGCTCTATAAAGTCAACCTTAATTTTTCAAAGTAGTCAGGTCATATCTGAAAATATGTCTTTTTAGTAAAAGCATTAGTAAAATAACTAGTGTCTCTAATTGTGACCTGTTATAAAAGAAAATAGATTTTTACTGAAATTATTATGTAAATAGCTATATTGTCATAAATCGAGTATACCATAGTTTTCAAATCTTGGGGAAATTAAGTAGAAAGATAAATGTTTTAGATTTTGTTTATAAAATATACTTTACCAAAGTTGTTGTGAGTTATCAATAGCTAAAAGTAAAAAAGTTTTTTTGACTTTTGGAAAACAAAACATAAAACGAATCAGCAATGTTTTAAACAAAAAGTTTATAAAAAAACTTTTTAGTCCTCTATTAATTAGGTCTCATGTAATTAACTCTTGTTTGATGTTTGATAAGCAATCTTTATTAATGCATTAGCTTTTTAATTAGAGTTGTGGAAGTTTTTACCTAATCTAATGGCATGATCTCTAAATTTATCAGAAACCTCTATTCAAGAGTACTTGTCAGAGTCTTTTTTATGAATTTTAAAGAAGCAAATTTTGGAAGATAGCTGATTATAAACCTCTTTTTGAGAAGAATAAAAGTGAAACAGTGAAAATCTGTGAATGACAAAGGTATTAGAATAGTCATGGTTAAGGACACAATTAACAAGGAAATTTGGTTATTTTTTTGTCATATAACAAGTTATTTTTTTAGGAGGATCACTTGAGCCCAAAAGTCCAAACAATTTAACATAATGATCATAATTATTACTGATAACATAGACTAAGACATAGTAGAATTTTAGGAATCTCGTACAATTTTGGAGCATATATGAATAACACATTTATACAAATTACTCAAAGAAAGTTAAACAATATTTTTTATTTGGCAGTGTTTCCCATATGATTTAAATATACCACAAGCATTTCTGGTAATTTATTGTAGCACAGTAATCTTCCTACAGCTCAAGAAACAGGTTCATGAAATATCAGGTGGAACTACTTGCATGCATTATCAAGCTAGCTGTGAAAAAAATGGTTTACCAGTTTATGAAGGTGCCATGATTTATATTTTTTGATGAAAATTTTAAATGGTTACTTTTCTTGATTATTAAATACCATAAGGAAGGATGAAACACAAATGACCAAATATTTGCAATATATGCAATACACGTGATGGATAAACTAGTAAGAAAATAATGCTATAGTAGTAAAATGTCAAGAATAGGCAGTTTAAAAATGGAAGTACCAAAGTTTAATTAAAATGTGAAAATATTTTAGGCATCACTAGTATTATAAATGAATATAAAAGCATACATTGATAAGCATGACATTGGCAGAGATGGGAAAACTCGCAATACCCATGTCAGGGAGGAACTAGGAAAAATGCCTTCTCATTTATTATTGGTGGGAGCATTGACAGGGACACATTTATGTTAAGCTGTTGGCAACAAATGATGACAATTTAGAATATGCACACTTGTTTTCTGACATGAGAATTTCCTACTTCTTAACAAATCCTGAGATAACCAGGCAAACCCCAAAGGAGACAGGCCCCGGATTGGTTAGTGTAGCGTAATCCATTTCACAGGATTGTCAGTGGTCCCACAGAGACTATGGAGCCCCGGCATTTGGTGAGGAGCACCCACTTTGTGTTTCCCTGAACAAACCATTAACGTCCAGCACGTCGCCCAGGTGGCTGCTGTCCCCAGGGCTCAGTGTGGCACCCTGAGATCCACCTGTAGGCCCTTATCAAAGCAGGGCTGGTCACTCCCACTCTAACTGGCACCAGCAGGGACTAGAGACCGGAATGACCCGGGGCTGCTGAGGAATCAGCCTGGATTCTCCTTTTTCTCCCTCCTCTGCCTCCTTTGTCAGAGCTTTGAGTTCCAGGAACTGCAGGCCTGTCCCTCCACTCCCTTTAGAGTCATGATCTTGGGGCTTATTGTCCATCTGGGAGACCCGAGTGCCCTCACAGCAGCAGGGTTTGCTGTCATGATTAATGGTGTCTCCACCTGCAAGTGTCACCCGATGGTCAAGGGGGTATGTAGGCAGCATACAGCAATTGTGTTGTGGAATTTTTTTCTAGAGGAAACATTTGGAATTAGAAACTATTTACATATACTTTGCATTAATGTGCATATCATCCTCTGATAACTAACTCAAGATACTCTTCTATGAATTCAGCTAATTAGTGCAGCTAACCAGTGTTGTAGTCCAACCTGGCTTGAAGGGCATTACATGTGTGAATTACAGAATAGATTTGTAAAAACATAATCATGGTAATGGTGAATCAGCTTAGGCTGCTCACAGATGCAGCTGGCAATAGCTGTTCCTTAGCCTGATTCCTTATGCTGGAGTGATGTCTCAATTCACAAATTCCAGGGAAATTGTGCCTTTTATACCTTTTGGCTGAATTAGCTCCTGTCCCCCTAAAAAACAAGGAAGGAAAAGGAAACCATTTATTTACTATCCTTCATTTCATATACACTGTGCTGATGCTAACATAGTTATTATTCCACTTTTATTCTATTATTTAATAAGAAATCTACATTGTTTCTCAAATTGTTTAGGAAGAATCAAAACACAGAAAAGGTCATGTTGTGGATTTTGTAGATTATGTGGAGCTTGCCTGGAGGGTTTGCAGAGCAAGACCTGGATAAGTGCAGGCTGCGGCTCTGAGTTTGCCTCTCCTCCTTTTCTCCTTCTTACCTGTTATCCTGGAGTGACTAGACCACAGCCTGCCTCACTGGAACATTGAAAGTCCAGGGAGGGGGCAGCTCAGCCTTGTGGTGGTTCCCACTTATGGCTTCCACCGGGCATTGATAGTATCCTGTGCAGTATTGAAATTCCATGCTGACCAAATAGAGTCCTCGAAACTCATGCTACTCTATTCAGTCCTTAAAATACTGATTTTAATAGATCTTAAAGTAAATAAATGTATACCTTTTTATACATTTAAGCTGGATTCTAGTATAGGCCAGCATTAATAAGTGCCCGCCTCTCCCTTAAATTGAAAAAAAAATTGGGGCGATTCTATGTATTAGATTTTTTTAAAAAAAGAGGAAAATATTTTAATTTTAGTGAGAATTCTCAGTCTCCCTTCCTTTCTCTCTCCCCTTTTTCACCAATCCATGATGGGCACACATGTTTGAGAAGACAGTCTGAGAATATGGTGTGGTCTTTGAGAGCAGTCCTGCTGCCCATGGGCTTTGAGCCTGAATAATAGAAATAGGTAGTTCTATAATAATACTGGAGACTTCAATACCACACTATCAATAATAGAGTAACCAGACAGAAATAAGTAAGGAAATAGAGGACATGAACAACACCATAAACCAGCTAGATCTAACAAACACATAGAGAAAACTCTAACACTAACAACAGAATAAGCAATCTTCTGAAGTGCACACGGGACATTGTCCCGGATAAAGCATAAGTTGGGCTACAAATCAAGCCTAAATAGGCTCAAAAAGATAGATATCATACATAGTATCTTCTTTAACTACAACAGGATGAAGTTAGAAATCAGTAATAGAAGGAAAACTAGAAAATTCACAAATTTGTGGAAATTAAACAACATACTCTTAAACAACCAATGGATCGAAGAAGAAATTGAGGGAAATAAGAAAATGCTTAGAGACAAATGAAAATGAAAACACAACATACCAAAATTTACGGACACAACTTAAGGAATTAGAAAAAAAGGAACTAAACCCAAAGTTAGCAAAAGGAAGAAAATAGTAAAGATCAGAGCAGAGATAAATAAAACGGAGACTAGAAAAACACAAGAAAATCAACAAAACCAGAAGTTATTTCTTCACAAAAATTAGCAAAATTGACAAACTTTTAGCTAGACTAAGAAAAAAAACAAAAGAAACAAGTTACTGAAATCAATATCAAAGTGGGGACATAATCAATTTACAGAAATAAAAAACATTATAACAGTATACTATGAACAATTAATTGTATGCCAACAAACTTGACAACCTAGATAAAATAGACAAATACCCAGAGACACAGAACCTATCAAGACTGAATTGCAAAGAAATAGAAAATCTGAATAGATCCATAACTAAGGAGATTGAATCAGTAATCAAAAAGTTGACCAAAACCAAAAAAACAAAAAACAAAAGCCCTGTACCTGATGGGGCTTCACTGGAATTCTATCAAACATGTTCCTTTTTTTTGTTTTTTGAGACAGAGTCTTTCTTGCTCTGTCACCTGGGCTAGAGTTACATGGCATCAGCTTGGCTCACAGCAACCTCAAACTTCTGGGCTGAAACGATCCTCCTGCCTCAGCCTCCCACAGGCTCCCACCACCATACCTGGATAATTTATCCTATTTTTAGTAGAGACGGGTCTTGCTCTTGCTCAGGCTGGTCTTGAACTCCTGAGCTCAAGCGATCCTCCTGCCTGCACCTCCCAGAGTGCTAGGATTATAGGCGTGAGCCACCACACCTGGCCTAACATTTTCAAACTCTTCCAAAAATCTGAAGAGGAGAAAGCACTTCCAAATCCATGCTTTGAGGCTAGCATCACACTGACACAAAAATCCTAACTCAATTATTTCAGAATAATAGCATTTTGGAACCGGTTTGCTCACAGCATCATCAGATGGATTTTAATATTCCAAAGTATCTATTCATGTCCTAACCTTCAGGTCTTTACATTTTTGCCTCAGTTTGGTAAGTGGCATGATTTCCAGTCTTTATGGTGCAGCAAAGTCCCCACTCCGCCGCCCCTGCCCAAGGTGACACTCACGAAGGCATGGCGCCTTGCGCAGCGCCCTGCCACATAGAATGCCCTCAATGCTTGTGCAATCGGGCTGAGTCAGGAACAAACCAAATAGTAGAGGGTCACTTTGTGCAAAGATTGTAAGTAGGTAATACAGGTAAAACTGGAAGTCTACACTCAGCATCAAACATTTTCCATTTATTTGAGAAATCATTTGGAACTAGTTCACCAAAAGATGTCGGTCTAAAGCAGTGGTTTTCGGCCTTGGATGAGCACTGTAATCACCTGGAGAGCTTCAGCAACACTGTTTGTTGCTCAGGTCCTACTCCAGGGAAGCTGATTTAATTGGTCTGTTGCAACTTGGGTTTTGGGAATTTTAAAAGCCCCCCATGTGATTTTCATGTGCAGCCAAGGATGTGGACCACTGGTTCAGGGTGAGGGATGCCTTAGTTGTGCATGATTTCCATATGCGCTATGGGAATTTGCCCCATGGGAATTTGCCCCAGTTTGGGGTGTTAGACATAGCTTTGCCCTGTTAAAATCAGAGGACTGCTTTAAGATGCACTCAGCTGTTTGGATAAGTTGCAGCAGGAGGAAATATCTTCTCAGAAGTTCTATCTTTATGTCACTTGTTTTTTAGAGTAAGAGGCTGTTTCAGGCACAATTTGATTTAGAGTTGAAAATCATAAATAGCCTACAAATACTAAAAAAGGATGAAAAGAATTTGCAAACGTGGAGTGCACTGTATGTGTTTTCAAATTTCTCTTATAATTAGAAATGAAAAGTATATTGCTAGTGTGTTTATTTCTGAACTCAGCTCTTAGCCGTTCCCTAAATTATTCCAAATCCTTCCAGGACACTCATGTATTCTCTGGAGGGGATTATTCCAAATGGTGAATGGTGAGTGCCAGATGGACGGGAATTCCAATGGAACCCTCCTGCTGCTGCAGTAGAGTCACTTTCCAGGACCTCAAAGGCCTAGGCAAGCTGCAGGCGTAGTCTGTTCTATGGAGGCGCGTGAGCTTTAGGGGCAGGCACAGTTACTGCGACTGAGTCCTGGCACAACTGCTTAGTAACTGTTGGGCTTTGAACTTGACCCGGAGCAGTTATGTAAACCTCATCTGCAAGAAAAGGCATAATGATACTGATTGAAAAAACAGTGGCAGTTCTTCATCCCTCTCTGCATCCAAGCTCTTTGCTATGGGATTTCACAGCTGTCCCCTTGAGAGGCAGAATCTGGGCTGGGCTTCTTTGCTCTGGCCGATAGAATACAGTGGGTATGACAGCGTGTCAGTTTCAGGTCTAGGTTCAAAAGATCTTGAATGCTTATGCTTTTTCTTTTAGAAACCTGCCATCTCCATGAGAACAAGCCCATCATCCTGCTGGAGGATCAGATACCAGGGGGAGGAGAACCAAGGTGCCCAGTTGATAGCCAGCTGACCCCCAGAAGCAGAGATGCAGCAGCTAAAATCACTCTCTACACACACATGTGCATGAAGGAGCCTGGCTGAGCCCAGCCTGAATTGCTTACCAGCTCAATCATGAGCTGAATGTTTTGGGATGGTTTGTTATACAGCAATAGCAAACTAATACACAAATCCAGTGCACACAGGATTCAATGACCTGTTGATTACAAGTTACCTGGCAAAAAGTAGGCACCCTAAATGAAAAATAAAATCCTAAGCCCCTCTGCTGCCTGAAAAGGCCTGCTCTTGGCCAAGAGGACCCCAGAAAAACCTTAAAACTGAGTTCTTGGCTATAATGGAAAGGAAGGTTGGCTAGGCCTCCTTATTCCTCCTCTCTTTTGGAGTCTAGACACTACAACTGACCAGCATTAATGTTAACATGGAGATCATAAGACTGACAAAACGGACTCTTTGTGGCAATGAGATACGAACTTGCAAACAGGACCTAAGGCCATGCAAAGGCAAAGGTTAAGTCACACCAGCAGGCCACCCACTGGCTTCACAGATCACTTTGAGTTAGTACAGTGTGGCTGGCTCTGCGATTAATAGACTTCATTATCTTAAAACATTCCTTTCTACTAAGTCAAAGCCTTAGACAAACCTTTATTTCTTTAACCAATTGTAAGTCAATCTCTGAACCCACCTGTGACCTGTAAGCCCCTGATTGGAGATGTCCTGCCTTTTCAAGCCAAACCAATGTAGACCTTCCATGTACTGATTTTTTATTTTAACTGCAATTCCTGTCTGCCTAAAACATATAAAACCAAACTGGCACACTTTCTCAGGAACTCTTAAGACTATGTAGCTCGGGGCCATTGTCACTCATATTTGGCTTAGAATAAACTTCTTTAAATTATTTTACAGATCCTGGGCTTTTTTCCCCATTAACAGACATGTATGCATGTGATCGATGCTTCAACTCACACACCACCCCACACCACAGGAGGAAACAGACAGCCACACCCTGTTCACTAGGGCCCCAAAGCCAAATTACAAAGTAAGAAGTTTGCCTTTATTCCTTCCAAATCTAAAGTCTGGAGGTAAAAGCTATAGACAGATCTGAAAGCATGGGGTTCCCTCCTCCTGGGACCCCACTGCCCTTTGCTCGTGGATGGTCTCTGCGCGGGGATGGAGCCATGCTAAGCAGAAGGTGGAAGCAGCAGTCCACTGTTCTACACTTCCTGCTTGCAGCCCTCTGCTCTCTTGGGGTACCATCACCCCCACTCTAGGCCTGAGGGAAGAGGTGGGTAGGGAGGTGGTGCTCCCTCATTGCTGGCAGAGAAGAGGGGGTTCAGATGCTTCACCTTCCTGAGTTTGGGGGAGACAGAGCCCTCAGAGCTGCACTGCCAAAGTGGCAGCCACCAGCCACGTGGGCCTACTGACACATGGAACGTGTCTGCTCTGAATTGAGATGTGCTGGAATTGTGAGATACAGGGTACCTTTGAAAGATCTAGTACAAAAAAAAATGTAAAATACAGTCATGTACCGCATAATGAAGTTTTGGTCAACAGTAGACCACATATATGATAGTGATCCCCTAGGATTATAATATTGGATTATAATGTACTTTTAGTGTACCTTTTCTAGTTTAGATACACAAATACCATTGTATTACAACTGGCTACAGTGTTCAGTACAGAAACATGCTGTGCAGGTGTGTAGCTCAGGTGCCACAGGCAACCACACAGCCTAGGCGTGTAGTAGGCTGTACCCCTAGGTTTGTGTAAGTACACTCTGTCATGGTCACACAACAAAGAAATTGACTAATGACAGGTCTTGAAATGTATTCCCATTGTCGAGTGATGCATAACTGTACTTCATTAATAATTTTATATTCATCACACATTAAAATAGCATTTTAGATATACGGGGTTAAATAAATAATATTATTACAATCAATTTCACCTGTTTTTAATGTGACTACTAGAAAAAAATTTTTTTTTTTTTTGAGACAGAGTCTCACTCTGTTGCCCAGGCTAGAGTGAGTGCCATGGCATCAGCGTAGCTCACAGCAACCTCAACTCCTGGGCTCAAGTGATCCTCCTGCCTCAGCCTCCCGAGTAGCTGGGACTACAGGCATGCACCACCATGCCCAGCTAATTTTTTCTATGTCTATTAGTTGGCCAATTAATTTCTTTTTTATTTATAGTAGAGATGAGGTCTTGCTCTTGCTCAGGCTGGTTTCGAACTCCTGACCTTGAGCAATCCGCCCACCTCAGCCTCCCAGAGTGCTAGGATTACAGGCGTGAGTCACCATGCCCGGCCGAAAATTTTTAATTACAGCATGGGTCACCTATTCTATTGGACATTGCTGCCCTAGAGGACTGTCTCCCTTTTCAAAATTCAAGTTGCCTCCTCAAAAGACCAGAGGCCAGGAAAGTTATGAAATCTGAAATTTAAAAATAATTTGTCACTTTATTGTTTCCATTTGTGAATAAAGGTTTAACAAAGTTTTTCACCCCAATATAACCTTACATTTTAGGTTTAATATTAAACACGATACATTCATTTCAATATCATCCTAGGATTCGACATCATTTTGCACTGGGTTTGCAGAATCAATGAGAAGACGCTGTCTTCATCCTCAAGACCTTTACAATTTAGCAAGTTTTCCAAGGATTGGCTGCAGATCCTTACATTTCCATTTTCATACATTTTCTTCCTCCAGTGTGATTAGGGAACAAGGCCAAGATTAAGTTTGAACCTCTCAGAAACCACAGGGTTTTTCTTTCCATGGCTTGTCAGCACTTTTAGTTTCTAACACCTGAAATACTAGTTGCAGGCCACAACTAGGACAAAGAACATGACGAATTGAACCTAAAGTCACATTGCACCTAATATTCACAAGCATGTGCGTTATAAAAATGGGACACGTCTTCCAACGCTTTCAGTAAGTTCCCAAGACCCTTCATGCACCCGGGGTTCCAGACTGAGAGGGTGCCCTGCACTTGCCACTGGGGTTGTAATGGGACTGTGCTTGCTGAATTCAGGGAGACAGGGGCCACGACATTACGAAGGGAGCAAAACTTCACAAGCATGCTAAATAAGTAACACTCTAGTGAAAGCAAGCACAACAGCCAAGGTTAGCTCACTCAAGGAATGTCCTTTTTCTTTTCCAATAAACAACATTTTCAGGGAGAGACACCCTGTCTGGGTGTAAAAATGCTTTGATGGCTGCTCAGGAATATGATTGAACTTAAGAGGAAAAAAAGAGACGAAATCCACATTTTAACTGTAAATAAATGTGTTACTGACAAAATTTCAGATCAATAAATCCATGTAATAATCACACAGTTAGTTTGAAATGCAAGAAAATTTAAGTATGTGTCATTTTATTATGTGTCACATATTTATTTTTCTCACCATCTCCCTTTATATTAATAAAAACATCTGATGTACCTAAGTATGTAATTACTTTTTATGGGGGAACCCCATAACAAACACCTCCCATTGACATCAATGTGAACATTAATATTGGGAAATTAGTTTTTTCAATTCCTATTTTGTGTGTATTGCTACCTTTAAAAAAAAGCCAAAGATTCAGAGTTCTGCATCTCAAATACTGCATTTTTTCTTATTTTTAATTATGGCAAAATATACACAATATGACACTTAACTATCTTAACCATTTTAAGTGTACAGTTCGGCAGTGTCAAGGATATTCATACTGTTGTGTGACCGATTGGTTTTTCATCATAATATAGAAACGCTATATCTATTCAGATGCTGCATTTTTGTTTAAAAAATGTGAATGTAAAAAGCTTCATTTCTTCAATTATTAATCAACAATAGTTGTAACTTTCCCATTCTATGCAGTTCCTACCCTTCCAGGAACCGCGGACGGATGGGAAAAAAATCACAAGTGCTCCTGAGAGGGGAGGTCCCTGCAAGGCAGGGATGTGTGATGCCGTGCCTGCAGTGCTTCGCAGTGTCCGTCACAGCGGGCACGCCACTAAGAGGTCGTTGATTAAACAAATAAATACTTTCAACTGGCATGAGGGATAAATGCAGGCTCTCTCTAAAGCTCCCCACAACACGCCACGGACTTCCAGGCACAGATAGACAGCGCAGGAGCCCGCCAACCCCCTGCCTGGGCCCGAGCCTCCGCCCCACTGCCCAGCCCCGAGCCCTGCCTGTGAGGGGCAACCAGGCCCCCTGCGACTCCAGCTGCTGGGATTCCGGATTTACGGCCAACGATCTTCCAGCATCCCCCTTTCCTTGCCTCAGAGCCTGGACCTGGCTGCACCTGCACCTGTCCTGTCCCCGCCCACAGCTCTGCTCGGTCCCCTTAAGGCAGCTCCCTCCAGCCCTCCCACCCTCTGTGGTGTCTCTTCTTTCATCCACTTCTGTCCCCTTCCCTCAGTAAAATAACTGCCCCACCCCATTCACACTGGAGCCAAAACTCCAACCCGCAGCACAGAAGTCCCAGTTCTGGGAAAAGTCAGTCATATTCTGGAACAAGAATCAGTCTCAGTCACCTCCAGAGATCTTGGAAGTCGTTTTAGGTCCTTTGGGATCTCCAGAGAAACTTCTTATTTCCTCTGACTAAACCATTTTTCCTCAGCATTCAAAATAAAGAATGTTTAAAAAAATGATGATGGCCCTAAAAAGGAATGAAGTACAGACACGTGCTGTAGCTTGGGCGAACCTTGCAGACTTTATGCCACGTGAAAGAAGCCAGTCACAAAAGTCCACGTTATGATTCCTCTTATGTAAAATGTCCAGAAAGACAAGTTTGCAGAAACCAAGCAAATATCATGATTGCAGACAAGTTTGCAGAAACCAAGCAAATATCATGATTGCTTAAGGCTGGGGGAGGAGGATGGAGGAGGGTGATAGATAAAGGGTGTGGGGTTTCTTCTTGAGATGATGAAAATATTCTAAGATTGACTGTGGTGTTGGCTGCACATATCCGCAAATATTCTGAAAGTCATTGTACACTTTAAGTAAATTGTAAGTTGTCAACAATTGTAACAATTGTAAGGTTGTCTCAAGACAATTGCTTTATAATTATAAAAAGTTGTGAACTACTTTATACATACAAAATTATATATACATATATATGCTATAAAGGAAAATAAAAGAAATACCCTCTACCGATAATTATCTAATATATACAACTGCACCACTACCTATGAAGCCTTCTGCATGATCTTTCCCAAGTCTAATCTTTGCCTCCCCCATCTAGGAGAACCATTCATCTAGAGTTTTAAAACAATTATTCCTTTGGCTTTCATTACAGTCTTAAGTATATGGATGTGTAAATATTGTTTAACTTTGTAAGTTTTGAGATTTTCTATACCTACGCTATAACTTGTATTTTTCATTCAATATTGTATTTTTTATAGTATTCCATGTTTAAAGTGATTCAATTCTGTGTAGTTTACTGTAATAATTAATAGTACTCTAAATTGAAGACAGTAAAGCCTACTTCACAGAGGATGCCTGCGAGATACTGAATATAAAGTACACAGCAGTGCCTGATACATTATAGGTATTATATAATGGTTAATAATTGTATATATTATAGCAATTGCTCTTTTCTGTGAGTATATATGATTTCATCAACTGCATTAGCCCTTAACAGTTTTCAAACTGTAGTAAAATCCAAATTATACAGACCTTTGGGAAATGCCTCCTTCTAGATATTTGGAGTTTCTGGGTAGCTAAGACTTAAATTGTTTATGTACCAATGTATGTTTTAAAGCTTAAACAAAATAAAGGAATGAGTTGCATAAAAAATTTCAGCCATTTCCAAAATCTCTTCCAAATCTATGAAAACGTGATGGAGTAGACTACAAAATATTTTGTGTTCTGCTTTTAAAATTAGTTCACTTGTACACTTCCACATATTGACATGGCCTACGTAGTTGCCACGTTTGACATGTTTGTGTGCTTCACTGATCTCTGTACCAGCTAGAGAGAGCAGCCCGCGAGAGAAGAAATGAAGCCACCTGGATCCCAGGCAGATCATACATTCTTCTTGGGGGCTGTCTTGGCCCATGTGGACTGCTATAACAGAATACCATAAACTGGGTGTTTTATAAACGACAGAAATTTATTTCTCACAATTCTGAATGCTGGGAAATCCAATATCAAGGTGATGACAGACAGGTGGCTGGGGAGGGCCCACTTTCTTGTTCATTGACGGTATCTTTTCAGCATGTCTTCATATGGTAGAAGGGGCAAGGCAGCTCTCTGGGGCTGTTTTGTTCTGTTTTGTTTGAGACAGGGGCTCATTCGGTCACCCTGGCTAGAGTGCAGTCCTCATAGCTCACTGTACCCTTGAACTCCTGCCTCAGCCTTTCCAGTAGCTGGGACTACAGGTGTGCACCAACACAGCTAGCTACTTTTTCTACTTTTTGTAGAGACAGGGGTCTTGCTCTTGCTCAGGCTGGTTTCAAACTCCTACCTTCAAGTGATCCTCCTACCTCAGCCTTCCAAAATGCTAGGATTACAGGTGTCAGCCACTGTGCCTGGCCCTGGAGCTTCTTTTATAAATGCATTAATCCTATTCATAACCTCACAAATGCCCTACACCTCCTAACACTATCACTGATGTTGGTGACTGGGTTTCAACATACCAATTTGGGGGGCACAAATATTCAGACCACAGCAGGGGCCATCAATTTTTTTCTGTTGCAATTGGTGCCAGTTTCCACTCTGTTGTCTGAGGGTAGTTTTGATCCTGTAAACCAGGTGTCCTCAAACTACGGCCTGTGGGCCACATGCGGTCCACTGAGGACATTCATCCAGCCTGTCGGTGTTTTTGCAGCCGCTGCCTGTCCTGCTTAGCAGCTGACTTGTCCGGGGCCCACAGTGTGCATGTGTGGAATGTGCGCTGCACTCTCCAGCGGCCCTCCAACGGTCAGAGGGACAGTGAACTGGTCCCCTGTTTAAAAAGTTTGAGGACCCCTGCTGTAAACCAACACGAATTGATGCACAGCAGCTGCCTGGAACTCCATGCTGACAAGGACTGTGAGGTCCAGTTCAGGCTCAGCAGGAGAGAGTCCTCTGATTTAGTGCTGGTGTCTGCAAAGCCACATTTCCGTGCACGCTGCTCCTAATTGTAAAGAGATGATGTTAAATGACTCTGAGGAGGAGCTAGGCTTCCAAGTAGAATAACCTAGGCACTCAGGGAGCTGGGAGCAGCCAAGACAGCTCTGTCCTTTCACTAACACCGCATGTATCTGGTTATGATATATTTGCAAACACTTTTATAGGCACTGTAATTGTGTTTTACATTTGTACCTGAACCTGGCATTTATTTATTAACAAGAATATTTTAACATTTTCAAGGAGCATCTTTAAATTCTGTTATTTCTAATTTTATTAATTATGGCCTAGAAATGTGATGTGTAAAATATTTGCCCTTTTATGTTTACTAAGTATATAATTTTGTTTTTGGAATATGATGAAGATATTTCCATTCTTTTTGCAAGTCTATTAGTTTTTTTAAAAGATTCATTGTGTCACAACATTCTTTGGGGTATACAGATCAGTTAGGTTTTCAGTTTCATGTGCTTTTTTAAAAAATATCATTTCTGGCCCTTCATTCTTACACTTTTCCTTCTATGCCCTATACTCCAGACTCTATGTCTAGTACCTGTTTATAAGTTAAGATTGCTTTCAGCTCTAAAGACCAGAAAGTCTGGTACAGTATGAACAAGCAAGGGTAGGAGATGAGGCTGAAGAGGAAGGCAGGGCCAGGTTGTCTAAGCTTTTATTCTACCATGATGGAAAGCCAGTGGCAAGGTCTATATGGGAATGGGAGGCATATATCATGTTTTTCACGTTTTCAAGAGATTCCTCTGCATGCTGAGTAGAGAGTGGAGTCACTCTCTACTGTGCTGGAGTCACTTGGGTGCTCTCCTGGGGAAGAGCACCCCTCTCCTGGGGGTTACCAGCAGACTATTGAGACTTAAAGCTGTGGGACTGTGTAGGGTCACTCTGAGAAGAGAGGTACATAGGAGAGAGAACGGGACAGAGGGTTACTCAAGATTTGGTGGAGGAGGAAGAGGATAGAAAAAGGTGGGAGGAAACCCAGGAGGGGGATCTCAAAAGTCCAGAGGAAAGAGTTTCAAGGAGGAGGAAGTGTTCAATTGTATTATCTAAGTCAAATGCAGCCAAAAGATTGAGATAAAAACACTCAGCATTGAATTTGGCACAATGGAGATCACTGGTGACCTGGACAAAGGCCATGTCAGAGAAGTGGTATGGGGGACAGCTAGAAGGGAATGGGCTCTTGAGAGAACACAAAGGAGAGCAACTTGAATGGAGCAGAGAGACAGAATGGTAAATGGGGAGGAATCGGGGTCACAGGAGGTCTGCTTGCTTAATGCACAACATTAAGGCATGCCTGTCTGCTGATGATGGCAAGAGATCGTCGACACACACACAACTCCAGAACTCTAGGGTTGCAGACTAAAAGGACCCCTCAATCCCTAATGTATTTGAAGTTGTAGCTTCAATCTTTAAAATAAATGGGATTCTTGCCATTTATTTAATAATATAAGCATTCCCCAATTAGTAGTTTTCTGGAAGAACATATCTTAGTTTTTAATACCCAAACTGCTCAGCAGCTATTTATCTCACAATATATTTTTGAGCAATATTTACATAGGTAAAATTTGTTTTGAATCTTCAAAAAATGCAAGATTTTAAACTAAATGGTTTGCTGGGAAAGCTTCATGTTGCTTCCAAATACAATTGGTAGACTATCAAAACCATGCTAATCACTTTACAAGGCTTTGGAGTATTGACAAAGGAGATGTACGTATGTGATGTTGCTGGTCACAGGCTTCTGCTAGTGTCCACAAAGTAATGGTATGTTAAAAACCATATTAAGTTTGAGGTGATCAAGAAGCAATGTTTTAAGCATTTTATATCTTAGCATACTACTTGCAACATATATCTAGGAGTCATGTTGTGATTTAGGTTCTTGGTAGGGTTTTTGACTGACTTCCTATGCCTTCCAATTTTGGCAATTAAAATAATCAGAAATAGGTTGTCATTAGTTTTTTTTCTTGGAAAAAGTCTGACATTTCAGTCACAGATTAGTTATCAATGACAGATGGCTTTCCAGCTTTGTCTTAGTTTTACAATTTTAACTACTTACCTTGCAAATTACCTAACTCCATTTCTTCCAAATCTTGTAGTAAAACTGACGCTCCATGAAGAAGTATCACCAAAATTCTGCTGTTTTGCATCCTCCCTGTGCAGAACTGGGGCTGTGTATTCTCCAGTTTGAGAAGCATGTTGTAATGCAGTTAATCAGAAAAACCAAATGGAGAAATGACTTATCACTGTAACCCCCAAAAGCAACAAATTATTAAAAGCAGTTCCGGGCCAGGCACAGTGGCTCATGTCTGTAATTACAGCACTTTGGGAGGCCAAAGCAGAAGGATCACTTGAAGCCAGAAGCTCAAGACCAGCCTGTGCAACACAGCGAGACCCCAGTCTACAAAAAAATTTAAAACTTATCCAGCTGTGTTGGCATGAGCCTAGAGTCCCAGTTAAACAGGAGGCTGAGGCAGGAGGATCGCTGGAACTCAGGAATTTGAGGCTGCTATTAGCTATGATCAAGCCCAGCCGAAGGGTGAAACCCTGTCTCTAAAAAATAAATTAATTTTTAAAAATGCAAAAGTATTAATAGTTCTGAAGGAGTATTTAAAAAGAGATATTAAAAGTGGTTTCATCTGATTTCTCATGAGAGGGTTTAAGAAAAAAAAGGAAAAAAGTGGTTTCAAAGGAATCCCATGATAGGGCAGAAATGCACAAATTGTGTACTACCTTCCCTCATAGACTTAACATTTTTGGGAAGGACCAACGTGAACTTTTGGTTCTGTTAGCCCACGTTAATTAACCATGGCCACGAGGTCCCCAAGAAGATAACCAAGTCCCGTGAACCAGACTACCTGAGGAGTCGGAAAAGCAGCTTAGGCGTTTACTTAACTGTGCAGCTGCATTTCCCACTGCACAATGCAGGAACTGGGCCTTTCCACCGAGGTGTTTTCTGCTTTTGCAAGAGTGGCAGAAAGCAGTCCCTTGGAGCGGCCTGAGGCATGGGCCGCCGGCCAGATCGCAGGTCCGAGGGGCGCTGTGTGGCGAGCTGCAAGTCGGGGGTCCCACGCAGGATCTACGGCAGCTCCGAGGGTTGGAGGGGATGGAGGAAAAGTGGCTGTGAAAGGCCAGTGCCAGGTTCCCAGGAACTGGCTATTTCCATTTAAGGCAGTGACTTTACGGTTGCAGACACCCCTCAGCGCGCTTCTGCATAGTTTCCTAGGAAGTAAAAACACTCCAGAAACCGAGCACCACTACCCGGGCGCACCGGGAGGATCAGGCGGCCAAGTGCGCGGTAGACCGCACTGCGCATGCCCGCGGGAGGGAGGAGGCGGGGCGCGGCGGAGGAAAGGGGCGGGGCGCGCGCGGCTCACAGGGGCCCGGGTGCCAGGAATCAGGAAAGCATGGCCACGCTTCGCCGGCTTCGAGAGACGCCACGGCACTTACTGGTTTGCGAGAAATCCAACTTTGGACACGACAAGTCGCGCCACCGGCATCTCGTGGAGACGCATTATCACAATTACAGGGTGAGTCCGGCCATACGGGCCTTCCGGGCCGCGCTCGGTGACTGGTGGCGGGACCGCCTGCGGCACGCAGAGGGACAGGGCTCTCGCCGGGCATGCTGGGAGCTGTAGTCTAGTAGCCTCCCCGAGCCGTGGCTTGCGGGGCTTCAGGACTACAACTCCCAGGATGCCCTGGGCGCGGGGCGGGCGCAGCCCTGGAGGGAGCAGCTTTCCAAAACGCCCTGGACTGCGTATTCCTGTCTAGTCGCCACCCCACGGGGAGTGCCTGGGAGGGATGTGAGGGGCGGGACCTGGACCCGGGAGTTAGGAGGGCGTGACCGCTGCGGCGTGCATCCTCCGGCGGCCACGTGCACCTCGTTTTTGCCCAAAACCTAGACGGGTCTCGCGCCTCGTCTCCACCACCGGCTCCCTCCCCAGCTTGATTGCCTCTCCCACCTGGACACCTGTGGATCTTTCCTGGCGCAGGAAGCTGCCTGCTTTTCTAAACTGATTATGGAAACTGCTTTTACATCTGAGAAACTTCATAAAAACAAACTTAAGGCCGGACACCGTAATCCTAGCACGTTGGGAGGCCCAGGCTGGACGATGGTTGGAGTTGGAGTTGGAGACCAGCCTGAGCAAGAGGGAGACCCTGTCTCTGCCAAAACCAGAAAAATTAGTTTGTCGTCGCAGGCGCGGGTAGTCCCAGCTACTAGAGAAGCTCAGGCAGGAGGAACGCTTGATCCCAGGAGTTTGAGGTTGTCGTGAACACTCTAGTCCAGGCAACAAAGCAAGACCCTGTCTCAAAAAACAAAACAAACTTAAGATGACAGGTTAAGCATTCTACACTTTAAATTGATTGGCCTAATAACTCAGGCCTAACTCGGCAGTGTCTCAGAGACGTAAGTGGTGCCCTTATCCATCAGGAATGGACTGGTGTTCGAGCTTTGGGAGTGCATCTTCCACGACATGCAGCACTTGGGCAACATTTGAAGCCTGTCTGGTTTTGACATCTCTGTTTTGGATGAAAGCTGATCACAGACAGCAGTCAGAGATAAATGTCTTTACTGTCTCGAAAATGGAAACATCCAGGAGCACCTTTGCTTACATATATACGCCTAACAATCATATCCGTAAATTTCTTTTGCCTTTATTCCAGGGTAGTACCAGGGTAAACAAATCAAGGGATATTCAATTATACTATATTTTCTTGAAAATAGAGGAACAGGCCATAAAATAGACAGTATTGCTAATTTGCAAAAGATAAAATGCAAGACGTTTCCTTTACAGTTTTTCTGCTCAGTCTCTTTCCTGTACTGTACGTTCAAATGCAGGGATGAAAAACTTGAATTGTCAAATTTCTCTTTGCCTGAGATTGGTAAATTAACCTAAGAGTTTTGTTGCCTATCTTTATATGTTCCAGTAAGACCTGTGGAGAAATAGTTAGCAATTTTCATGATCGTACTTCATTCTTAAAAACCTGGGTGTTAATCTTCATGAAAGTCAGACCTTGTTTGTGTGACATGTTCCAATAGGTTTCATTTCTCATTCCTGAATGTGGGATACTATCAAAAGAACTGAAAAACCTGGTCATGGAAATTGGACCCTATTACTTTGTGAAGAATTTACCTCTTCATGAATTAATTTCACAGGAATTCATCAACATCTTTGTAAAGAAAGGTAAGAAAAACTGAAACATCTGTGAACAAAGGCAAGGTGAGGAAAGGTAGGGAGACCACATCACAATACTAAGATTCTTCTCTTGTTTTGAATAGGGCCTGTGGGGATGTCCGTGTGGTCAAGTGCACACATGCATCCCTCTGCCTGTCCCTCAGTGTCCGCATCCTACTCTTTAGTGGTGGTTTCTGATTATACTTGTCCACAATTGTTGGATGGGGATGTTGTATTAATAACATGAGTGTATATCATCTTAAAACAAGGATTAATGGAGAAGAAAGTCTTGTGATCTGTGTTCAGATGCACTGTTGGGTGTGTGGCTCTCAGCAGTCCCCACAGCGGCTGTCTCAGAAGGTTGCAACCACAGCTGCTGTTCACAGAGCCAGGTGTTCATTGGGGTTCGATGTCTTCCAAGATTCTGTGGCACTCATCCTCTTCTGCTCACCCCATTCCCAGCCACATCTGCTGAGTTGACTGGTTGGTTCTACTTGTTTCCTGGGAGCCATTTGTTTGAAACTATATTTCAGAGTGTCTTTAGCAATTCCACCCTCACTGTGTAAGTCTGTGCAGTGGCCTCACACTTAGATTGTGGTAGTTCATCCCCTCCAGTGGAGCTGTGAAGAATTCTGGTCATTTGTAGCACCTCTCATTCTGAAGCCTGATGCTACTCAGTTAATAACATGAACACTTGCTATAGTGGGCATTTTAAAATATTTTACCGAATTTAACCCTGGCAGCAACTCTGTAAAGCAAGCCTGTGCTCTCCATTTAACAGTTGAGGAAACTGAGGCTCAGAGAGGTGGAGAAGCTTTTGAATCTTAACCTGGAACTCTGCCTCTAAGGTGTATACACTTCCTTAGTATCTACTTTGTGCCTCTCTGCCGGCATCCCCAAGGGTACATGTTTCATTCAGAGTCCACTTTCTGCTAGATGATAGTAAATTTGCACAAATTGCCCTTTTGCCAAGGGTCTCCTTGGCAGGGGAGGGAACTAGCTGGAGCTTGGCCTTCTGTGTGCTCCAGCTTACTCTTGGCAGGTGTTAGGCTTATTGGGTGAGCTGGAGCAGTGGTAGATCCTGACTGTTAATTACCTGGAAGATTTGTTATCATGTGAAAATAGTCCACTAACATTTTGCAGGTATGATTTCTTCTTTGTTTTAATTTCTCTTCTGGACTTTTTCTACAGGTTCTTGCTGTGCACTAACATACAATACAAATATTGATGAAGATAATACTGTTGCCCTGCTACCAAATGGTAAACACTCATATTTTTATTTCTTAAAGGTTTATTTATTTTTTTGAGACAGAGTCTCACTCTGTTGCCCGGGCTAGAGTGCCGTGGCATCAGCTTCGCTCACAGCAACCTCAAACTCCTGGGCTCAAACGGTCCTCCTGCCTCAGCCTCCCGAGTAGCTGGGACTACAGGCATGCTAGGATTACAGGTGTGAGTGACTGCGCCCAGCCCATTTTTTTCTTCCTTTAACTATAAAAGAGATCTATACTGAAAAAAAGTCAAATCATACAGATCAATAGAGAGTAAAGCAAAGGTCTCCCCTTTTACTCCCTTCTCTCCAAACACACTCTCCTTAGAAGAAACTGTTGTTAACGGTTTAATGTTTATTCTTCCACATGTTTCCTACAAATTTATAAATTCAAAAATTGTTCTGTTTTTGCATAAATTACAATATACTACACTGTTTCTCAATGTGCCTTTATTCCCAAGCTTCTCATCGTAGACATCTTTCCGTATTAGTTCATGTAGTTCTAACTTAATGTTTTTAATGTCTTGAAGACAGTCAAAAGAATGAACATACCATGATTTATTTTGTCTGTAATAGAAATTTAGATTATTTATGGTTCTACTATTATAAATAATATTGTTGTATATATAAATAATATCCTTATTAACATAATAAAATTATATGTATAAATGATATTCTTGTATTATAAATAAGATGCTTGTATGCAGTTTATTACACTGATATCTAACTGTTCAATTTGGCTTGCTTTCTTTTAGTCAGAGAGCATAAGTCATATTTTTAGTATCTCTTTGATGGGAATTATTTAATTTATAGGGAAATTAATTTTATCACTGGATAAAGACACTTATGAAGAAAGTGGACTTCAAGGTCATCCATCTAAGTATTCTGGCAGAAAAATTATGAAATTTAGTAAGTACTATGTGTGTTCCACCAGTTTTCAACAAGTCTGTAATCTTCCTGTAGCAATTTCAATGTAAATGGCATGAATTGTCTCTGAGCTCTTTGTTCAGAAAAATATGGCTTTTTTTATTTGTAAAGCTTCTGACTCAAGGAGCTTTATAGAGGATAAGATGATGCCAGTAAATTTATTTCTCTTCATCAGCAGATTGCAATTTATAAAGATCATAGAATTGGACTGGTCTGTTAGATATATGTTTTGGGTCAAAAATTCAAAGTAATAAATCCAAGATAGGGGTCTATAATTTGTTCTTAATAAAGAATTTCCTTTGATTTCCCCATGTCTTTATGATTACTGGTAGAAATTCACCCATGAGTGAAGAGATGTTCTGTTGACAGTGTCTGGCTTGAACATCAATCGTTAAAGCTGCCAAATCCATAAGTAGATTAAATTTGACCTCCCAAGGTCCTCTGCCCTTGGCCTTTCACCTAGGAAATATATGAATTTAAAATGTCTCTTGTTAATACCTCTCAATGCTAGAAATGCCCACTAAAGGGCATTTTTGATTTGGTAAACCAAAGGGAGTGCAGGAAGAATAAAATTATTTTACTATCCATGAAATTTCTGAAAATCCCATTTTAAAAAAAAATAACATTTTCTCCACAGTGCAAGCCATATATATAAAAATTAAATACATATTCCTGTTTTCATTTTTAAAGTTGTTTCCATTGATTTGATGGATTTATCATTTAACCTGGATTCTAAGAAGTATAAAAGAATATCTTGGTCCTTCAAAGAAAAGAAGCCATTGAAATTTGATTTTCTTTTGGCTTGGCATCATACAGGTATGAAGAATAAATTATGTAATGATACAGTGATTTTGAAATCTAATTGTTAATTTAACAGGAGTATTGAATGGTGATTTATCCTGAGGGTCATGGGATATTGTATACATTTGTATATAATTATTATTATTAAGGAAGCTGCTCCAACTGTTTTGATGTCTCTGAAAAGCATAGTTCAGGATTATCTAGGCATGAAGGCCATCTGCCTCAGTCTCCATGGATTGTATGTAGATCCAGAGATTTTGAGAGTGGCTTCAGACCAGCTCACTTTTATCTGTTTCTCCCATTTTATCCAGCATACCTCAAATAGCCTTGGCTACAATATATTAAAATAGTACCAATTATACTTACATATACAGTCTGCTTATTCATTATCACAGGGTAGTAACTAAAGCATACTGTTAAATGTCAGGTTAAATTTATTGTAACTTTTAATTCATTAGAACACTAAATTTAGTTCAAAGTTTGATGTTCGCCAAACATAGTAATCTGCCTACAACTGCCATGTGTGTTGCTCCTTTTAGAAGTATATCTTCGGCCCATCACGAGATTGTATGAATCAAATCATCAGGAATTACGATAGTATAGTACTCTCCTCTGAAGGGTAGAGAAGCACAGTGGTCCATTTAGAAATATGCCCATTTGTCTGCTCCTTATGGAAAGTTTCTGGTCACTGGGTGCTCCAGGTTGCTTCCACGAGTCCTAGGTCTGGACTTTGGCACCTCTCCTTCTATGTATGGTAAATAAGAAGACTGACCTATTGAAGTTTCAGTCACATGAAGTCTTCTATGAGGACCATCCACTGGGTTCTGGATAGCTCTCTGTTCCTGCGGTCCCTAATTAAGGGTTTGTCAGGAACTTTGAAAGGTCTGAGATATTCCCCTACTTGCAGGCTAACAAGGTGGCCTACCACAATGTCGTGGATGCTGACAGAAGACATGTGACTTCTGAGTCAGAGATAAAGGACTTAATTCTTCACAGCAATAGCAGTAGTCAGAGTATATTAGGGTTCTCCTGAGAGACAGGACCAATAAGAGAGATGAATGGAGGGGTGGGTGGGAGGGGATTTATTGGGGGATTGGATTATGCAATTATGGAGGCTGAGAAGTTCCACGATAGGCCGTCTGCAAGCTTGAGACCCAAGGATGCCAGTAGCGTGGCTCAGTCCAAGTCTGAAGGGCTGAGAATCAGGAGAGAAGGTAGTGTAACTCTCGGTCTGAGTCCAAAGGCCTGGGAACCCCGGGGACCACTGGTGCATTTCCTGGAGTGCAGAGGCAAGAACCTGGAGTTCTGATGTCCAAGGGCAGGAGAAGAAGGGTGTCCCAACTCCAGGAGAGAGTGAATTTGTCTTTCCTCTGCCTTTTTGTTCTATCTGGCCCCCCAGCCAACTGAATGGTGCCCACCCACATTGAGGGCAGATCTTCCCCACTCAGTCCACAGACTCATGCCAATTTCCTCCAGAAACACCCTCACAGACACACCCAGAAATATTGCTTTACCAGCCATTATTAAGGGATACAAGCATACTATGTATCCCTTAATCCAGTCCACTTGATACTTAACCATCACAAAGAGTATCAGCATTTGTACCGGTTCACCAAGTCTCATTTCCCATGGAGTGACACAAAGTGATGATGAAAACTGGGGCCAGGTGATGCTGGCACATGCAGTGGGTTACTTACAGAAGAGGAACCTGAGCTTAAGGAACTAGAATCTTTCAAAATGGGTGGTAAACCTGCTGATCTCTACCCCAGAGAGAGGAAGGGAGATGTTATTTCCATCATACTGGACAGTAGGCAGGCTGTCCCTTTGTCCTGGAGTAGGGCACTAACTTATCTTCCAAGGCTGTTGTCTATACAAACATCCCTGAAAAGATACACTGGGTTTTACTAGATTTTCAAAGGCAAACTTGAATGAGATTCTGTCATATCATCATTCAGTTCCTCTTCTGTTTCCTTTAATAGAGATTATGCAAAGTGCTCCTTTCTCTGTAGAGTTCTTTAATGTTATTCATATATCAGGAATGTTTTTGGTTTTATGCATTAAGTTGAAATTTTCTTATTAAAGCAAATGATGAAACTAGTATGGATCTGATCTGAAAGTATAGTACTTTTCCAGGAAAAGTGTGAAAGAAGATGAGTTCTTACAGAACTTGGGCAAGGAGCTGAAAACAGCTTTAAATGGTTTCAGTTTGAATACAGTTTTGTACTGCCTGCAGCTCACTTAATCCTGTCTGCTTCCACATGGGAATGGGGTAGGTTCGGGATTCACTGAACTTGTTTATGACATTCAAATGGCTTTATATGGTGTGTTTTAAGGTGTAGAAGAATCAGTGATGATGTCATACTTTTCCAATTACCACATTCAAGAGCATCAGCCAGAAGTATCACTGAGCACGGTGAGAGATCTCCAGTGCCCGGTGCTGCAGAGCGGTGAGCTTGGGGGAGCGCCAGAGGTGTCCTGCGGCGCGCTGGAGCTCTTCGACTGGCTCGGTGCCGTCTTCACTAACACCAGCTTGTGCGTATCTCAGCTCCCTGGATCTTGCAGGGCTCTCGTTTGCTGCTCGGCTTTAATACTAGTTTAGTATTTGGAAGTGATCATGTGATGGATATAAATGTGTTTTTTTTTTCTTTTGTGACAGAAATAATGAGCCTAACAATTTCATATCAACCTATTGCTGTCCTCAGCCAAGCACAGTGGTGGCCAAAGCTTATTTGTGCACAATCACTGGTTTCATACTTCCGGAGAAGATACACCTCCTCCTGGAACAGCTCTGGTGAGAACCCTTCTTGCCTTGTACATCTTGCTTGTCAGTGCCACTGTGACGTGCTGGGGAAGTGCTGCTATTCTACATTGCAGGGTCCCCTTTTTTCGCTTGGGCTCCAAGTGTGCTAACTTTGCCTTCTTAAACGGCCTATCTATCCTCACTGATAGGAAAATTCTATTGCCAAGTACTTGTCCTTATGAAAAGAAAACAGCAGAGCTTAAATGTGCTTCTTGAAAATAAACTGCTCATTCCCTCTTCTGCTCCCCAGGGCCATTTTGTGCAATTGAAGCTATAATATCACTTAAAAACACAGCAGTACTGTCTGGAACAAATTATGATCTGTTTTAAGTATTAAAGTTCTACAAAATATTTCATTTTGAAATAGGTGGGGGTGGGGGTAAGTTGACTATCTTTGAATCCAAATCTTATCTAAGATATTTTCCAGCTCTAAAATTCTGTGAATCACTGGGCATTAATAATATGCCAAGAATTACATAGAATAGTATAGATTTTTTCATTTGGGGAGGTACTATATAAATAAAATATATTATTTAATACTTTGTGTCTAATGTAAAGAAACTCAAATCCTATATCGAAAAGACTATAAGTTGAGCATAATCCTATTTAGTAAGCATGTCTTCTTAATCTTCCTTCCTGAAAAGTAAGATTTAAGTCTTAAAGGTTTTCCTTTTTAAGCCCAACATCCTTTTTCACATTTATTAGTTTAGTACTTTGATTTTCCTCAGTAAGACGGCTGGATTTCAACAGTCAGGTGAATCATCCTGCAGCATTTTGGTTTACTGAGACTCTGAGAATGGCACTCATAAAAAGAGGGAAACTGTTCTTATACACTTTGTGGGTTTTTTTGCTTTGGGTTCTTTTAATCTTAAATGACCTTCCAGAATAAGGGTGGGAACAGCTGAAGTTTGTTTTGTGTGTTGTATATTAAACTTTTATAAAATTTCCAACATGGCATCAGGAATTTAATCTGCATTTCCTAATTGTTATCAATTAAAGCTAAGATCTAAGCTTCAGTAGAACATCAGAAATACCACTTATTCTGAATAATTTTTTTTTAAATGTAGACATTCCTAACTCTGCCTGTTTGTTAAAAATTGTCTTGTTTTTCAGTCACTACTTTGATGAACCGAAGTTAGCCCCATGGGTTACGTTGTCAGTTCAAGGCTTCGCAGACAGCCCTGTTTCATGGAGAGAAAATGAACATGGTTTTCGAAAAGGAGGGGAACATTTATACAACTTTGTGATTTTTAATAACCAGGACTATTGGCTTCATATGGCTGTTGGGGCAAATGATGACTGTCCACCATAAAAAATACAAAATTTAAAATCATTTTTGTTTACGTTTATGCTGGTTTTCAGATTTCTTGATGGTAAAAGACTCTGTGTCCACTCAGGCTTGTGTGATAATGACGTTTCTCAGATAGCATCTGCTAGCATTCTGCTCTGGACTTGGGGTCTGTCTGTCACAGCAGCTGAGCCTGTGTTGTCCAGTGAATAGCTTGTAGTTGATTTCTGTCTGTCAGTGTCTCACGGGGTGTAGGTTACTACATGGTAGAGTAGGTCTGAAGAGCCAGGACCGGGGTGTTAAGAGCATTGGATGAGATGTGTGCTGTTACTCATTACAGCTTTTTCAGATAATAGGAAGAAATCTTTATATCATCTTTACCAGGACCAGTCTCTGTCGTGCTATTCATGTATTACCCCATTAAATTTAATCCACCTTATTTGAGTACAAAACATACCTTATATTGTGTTTGGTGACTCTGACATCTTAAGTTTCACAGCTCGAGGTGGGGGACGAGAAGGGCAGACCCAGCTCAAGGCCTGCCTAAGGTCAGAGGCTAACAGGAGACCTCGTGGTGTGGGGCTCTGAAAGGATAGACTAGTGTAAGGGTGAACTGTGAATAAGCCTGCTCGCTTCACCTATCCTTCCCAACCCCCGTAGCCCAGAACACAAGGAAGATTGCCTGTCCTGACTGAAAGCATCTCCCTTGAGAGAGGGCGCGAGTGAGTGTGTGTGTGCGTATAGAATCATAGGCATCCCTTGAGGTGGTTTGTTTATGCAACCTAGGTAGTCTTAAAGAGTCTCAGTCAGAAAACTTAAAGTGATAATAAGTTTTCAGGGCCTTCCAGGTAATGGGCAAATCAAAACAGATTGTCTTTGGAAGAATTCAAGAGATAGTTTTAAGGAATATAAGTTCATAGTCAAAAATCACAAACATAAAATAGGCCAGAGCCAGGAGGAACAATGGGCAGAAGCAGGCCTAGAAAGATTTAAGATGTTAGAGTGCCAGGCACAATATGAGATATGTTTTATACTTAAATAAGGGGGATCAAATAGGATGAGTATAAAAATATCCAGGTAGAATGGGGAAAGTGCCAAATAGAAATCCAGGGATGAAAAATATCATAATTAAAATTGAAAGTTCACTGGATTGGTTTAACAGCAGACTAGTCTCCAGTGAAAATAGAATAATAGATATGAGTAAATAAAGATGTTTTCAAACTTAGAAAAGCCAAGACTATCACCCACAGGCCTGCACTACAAGAAAAGTTTAAAGATGTCCTTCAGGCAAAAGGAAAATACCTACCCAATGGAATGGGCACTGGGAAATAGTAACACGGGTAAATATATGATTTATTTTGTAAATCTCTCTAAAAGATAGTTTAAACAAAAGTTATAAAGTAGTGTGGGATTTGTAAGATATGTAAAAGTAAAATGGATGATCATAATAGCTTAAAGACTAGGAGGAGGGAAGCATACTATTGTAAGGTTCTTATACTATATGCAAAGTGATATATTAGCACTTGAAGGTAGACTGTGGTAAGTTAAAAATGTGTACCATAGGCCGGGCAGGGTGGCTCACGCCTGTAATCCTAGCACTCTGGGAGGCCGTGGCAGGTGGATTGCTCGAGGTCAGGAGTTCGAAACCAGCCTGAGCAAGAGTGAGACCCCATCTCTACTATAAAGAGAAAGAAATTAATTGGCCAACTAATATATATAGAAAAAATTAGCTGGGCATGGTGGCGCATGCCTGTGGTCTCAGCCACTCAGGAGGCTGAGGCAGTAGGATTGTTTGAGCCTAGGAGTTTGAGGTTGCTGTGAGCTAGGCTGACGCCATGGCACTCACTCTAGCCTGGGCAACAAAGCGAGACTCTGTCTCCAAAAAAAAAAAATGTGTACCATAAACCCTAAAACAACCACTAAAATGACAAACCAAAAAATCATAGCTATCAAACTAACAAAAGATAACAATAGAATTATAGAAACACTGGATTAATCCAGAAGACAGAAAAAGTGGTAAAAGGGAATAAAGAACAGATGGGATGAGTAGAAAACAAATAGCAAGGTAAGAGACTCAACCATATCAGTAATCACATTAAACATAAATACTTTAAACCTCCCAGTTAAAAGGCAGAGATTGTCAGCTTAGATTGAAAAAACAAGACCCAACTATATTCTGCCTACAAGAATATACTTTAAATATAAAGATACAAGTAGGTTAAAAGGATGAGAAAAAGATGTACCATGCTGATACTAGCTAAATGAAAGTTGAAGTGAAGTCACTATATTAATATCAAAATAGATTTCAGAGCAAAGAATATAAACCAGAGACTAAAGAAGATTATTTCATACTGATAACACGGTCAACTAATGAAGAAAACAGCCTCAAAGTTTGGCATCTAATAACAAAGCTTCAAGACACATGAAGCAAAACCTAATAGAACTGTAAGGAGAAATAGGCAAATCCACAATGATCAGATTTAATACCCCTCTCTCAATAGTTGATAGAACAGGTAGGCAGAAAATCAACAAGAATATAGTAGAGACTTATCAACCAACCTGACCTAGTTGATACAGAACATTCCACCCTACAACAGCAGAATACAAATTGTTCTCAAGTACACACATGGAACATTTATAGAGATAGACCACATGATAGTCCATTAAAAATGTCTCAAATTCAAAAATATTTGTCATACAAGTGTGTTCTTTGGCCACAGTGGAATTAGAAATCAATTACATGTCCTTGAAAATACCCTAAGTTTTAGGAAACTAAACTCAATTATTAATAATCCCTAAGTCAAAATAAGCCTAGGGAAATTAGTAAAGTGAATAAAATTTTTTAATATATATATATATATATATATATACATATATATATATATATAATTGGTGAGTTTCCACTAAAGTAGTACTTAAGAGGGAAACTTGTAGCATTATATATCTATATTAGGAAAAAGAAAGGTCTCAAATCAGGGACCTTAATTTCCTCTTTAAGAATTTAGGAAAAGAAAAAATAAAATCCAAAGTAAGCAGAAGAAAAGGAATAATAAAGATCAAAGTGGGACTCAATGAAATAAAAAATAGAGAAAAATCGATGAATGCAAAGATTATTCTTTGGGGGTAAAAAAAATTGATAAATCTCCAGTCCAGATATATCAGGGGCAAAAAGAGACAAGACAGAAATTACCAGTATAAGGAATGAAACAGGTGACATCACTAAAGATGCTACAGATACAAATAACTCTTTCAAAAAATTGAAGAGGAAAAAATACTTTCAAACTCATTCTATGAGACCAGAATTACCCTAGTACCAAAATTGTCCTGGTACCCCGGCCAGACAATGTTAGAAGAAAAAACTATAAAAAACTACAGTCACATGATTCAAACTGATAAGATGATGCTCTCTGAGGTACAACACTTAATAGCGTGTTATAGTTCTGATGGTAGTTGTAAAAAACTGCATACCAATATTTCTCATGAATATAGGGTAAAAATTCTAAGCGAAAGTTTAGCAAATTAAATTTTACAATATAAGAAATAGTGTGTCATGATCAAGTGAGATTTATCCAAGGAATGCAGGGTTGATTTAACATTTAAGAATTAATGTAATTCACCATATAAACAAACTAAAAATAATTGTATAATTATCTCAATACAGAAAAAGCATTTGACAAAATCCAACATTCGTTTCTGGTAATCAGGCAAACTAGGAATAAAGGGAACTTCCTCACTCTAATAAAGGGCTTCTACAAAATCCTGCAGCTAACATAATTATAAAAGGCTAAATATTTTCCCCCTAACATCAGGAACAAATCAAGGATGTCTGCTCTTACCACCTCTGTTCAACATTGTACTGAAGGTTCTGGACTGTGCAGTAGGGCAAGAAATAGAAATAAAGGATGTCCAGGTCGGAAAGAAAGAAGAAGTAAAACTCTATTCACAGAAGACATTGTCTATGTAGGAAATTCAGTGGTCTACAAACTAGCTACTGGAACAATAGTGTAAGTGAGTTTACAGGATATCAAGGTTACAGGATATGAAGCAACGTACAAAAATCAATTTTATTTCTATATGCTGTTAATAGCAGTGAACAATTGAAAATTTAAAACCAACAGTATTTGCAGTAGCATAAAAGTACTTGGGAATATATCTGACAAAAAATGAGAAAGACTTGTACCCCGAAAACTACAGAATAATGCTATGATAAAGAAGACCCAAGTCAATGGGAAGATACACCGTGTTCATGGATCAGAAGATTCAACATTCTTAAAATGTCACACTCCCAAAATATGGATTCAGTATAGATTTAATACAGTCCCTATCAAATCCCAGCAGCCTGTTTGTGTGTGTGTGCGTGTGCATGTGCATGTGTGAACTGACAAACTGATTCTCAAACGTTTGTAGAACTGCACAGGACCTAGAAAGGCCAAACAGAAAGAGAAGAGCAAAGTTCGAGGACTAATATTACCTGATTTTTTCAGGAATTGTTGTAAAGCTACTGTGATCAAGATGGTGTATTGACATTAAGGATATACCAATAGATCAGTGATACAGGATTTGTATTCAGAATATGAAGTACTTTCAAAACTCAAGGAAACCATCCAGTTAGAGTGAAGGAAAGCTATGGACAGACATTTCACCAAATAGTAGATATAGAAATCAAATAAACCAATGAAAAGATGTTCAACATCATTAGCTATTAGGAAAAAAGCAAATTAAACTCAACATCACTATCATCTTTTAGAATGGTTAAAAAATAGTGATAACATCAAATTCTGACAAGAATCCCAAGAAACCAGTTGCTCATACATTGCTGTGGCAATGTATAATTTCATAGCCATTCTGGAAAGTAATTGTCAGCTTACTTGCAAAAGTAAACATGCAACAACTGCCATGTGATCTGGGCATTTCACTCTTGGGCATTTATTCCAGGGAAATGAACTTATATTTACACAAAAACCTGTCTACAAATGTTCATCACAGCAATATTTGTAATAGCCAAAACCCAGAAATAACCTGAATGTCCTTAGGTGGGTGAATGGTTAAACAAACTGGTACGTTCATACTGTGAAATACTACTCAACAATAAAAAGAGCAAATTATTGACAGAACTAGTAACTTGTATGGATCTCAAGGGAATTAAACTGAGTGAAAAAAGCCAATACCAAAAGTTTACATATTGTATGATTGCATTTATATAACTGTCTTGAAATGACAAAAAGTGGAGACCAGATTAGTGGTTGCCAGGGTTAGGAATGCTGGGGGAGGGGGGGTGTGGCTGCAACAGGGCAACGAGAGGATCTTCTTGGTGTTGGAGTGGTTGTATACCTTGACGGCGGTGGTCACTACTTGGACCTACACCTGAAACAAAATTGCGTAGAACTAAACACGCACACAACTACAGGTAAAACTTTGGAAACCTAAAACAAGTCTGGATTGTACCAATGTCAATTTCCTGGTTTTGACAATGTGCTTTAGTTATGTAAGATGTTACCACTGGGGGCGTGAGATGTCACGCAGGGCCTCTTTATATTATGTTTTGCAACCTTCTCTGGATCTATAATTATTTAAAAATAAAAATAAAAAACTAAAAAAAAGTACTTTTTAGAAATACATATATTAATAGATAAAACTATACAAAAAAGAAAAAAGGGAAAGGGAAACACACATTTGGGGAGAAGGAAAGGGGATGGAAGGGGAAAGACCACATAGGTAGATGTAAATTGTTGTCGTGATTGAAATTTCCTTGTCGAATGCACGATCCCTGGAGGTTTATTACAGTATCCTAATAAATGAACGGCCAGGTCCGGGACCAGCGATGAAAATGTGCCATAACCAATGATTGTGGCTGTTCAGTTCTGTACACTGGGACTGAAGTCCGCAGGATCTGGGGTGGATGTCATCAGTAGACCAGAGTTCATCGGGGATTTCCAGGGAAGACAGAGCACAGTGACAAGTGAGACAGAAAGACAGATGGCAGGCACTCAGCGTGCCAGAAGAAGGCAGCAGCAAGGACTGCCGTACTGCTGAGTTCTGGCTGGCCTCTCCGCAGAGAAGGCAGCGGCCAAGGGCTGGCCCACATGAGGACGGCTCTGAGCAGGTGGGCTGGGCCGGGGCAGCGAGACGGGGCCCAGGGCTGGGTTCTGTGGTGGCCCGTTTCGGTGCTCGGCCTGTGCTGGGAGCCTGGACGGCTGGAGGGGGGCTGTGGGGGGCAGGTGTGAGGGGCGCACCGTGGGCTGCCAGAAACGCGGGCACGGGCTCCTCAGGGCGCTCCTGCCATAGCTCCTCTCTGCCCTTCCTCCCTGCTCCATGGCCGTCATCCTGCTCTAGCCAAGGGCATATTGAGGGGAAATTTTTGTATTTTATTCTTATTTTTGCCAGAGCCTATATGTGATGTATTTAGCATCATACTACCTACCAAACGGGAACCTCGTCTGGGCTTTCTTTGCAGAGCCCATCTGTTATGGACTGAATGTTTATACCCCCCCCCCCAATTCATGTGCTAATGCCCTGAGCCCCAATGTGATGGTATTAGGAGGTAGGGAGTTTGGGAGGTCATTAGAGTTAGATGAGGTCGTGAGGGTGGGTTCATAAGAACCTCATAAGAAGAGGCCTCATAAGAAGAGGATGAAACTAGAGCTCTCTTGGCCATGTGTGGATACAGCAAGGACACAGCCATCGGAAAGCCAAAAGCTCTCACCCCAAACCCAATCGTGCTGGCACCCAGCTTGTGGCAATTTAGTCTCCAGAACTGTAAGAAAGACATTTCTGTTGTTTAAGCCACCCAGACTATGCTATTTCACTTGTGGCAGCCTGAGCTGACTAAGCCACCGTCTCTGGTGATCACAGGCAGTGGTGACAGTGAGACCCCTCTAGGAGCATGTGCAGCCTCCTGCTCCACTAACCTTCCACTGTTCCTCTCAACCATGCCCATCCTTCCGGTTAGAGGTTGGATTTTTCTACATTAAGACAATTGTTTAAAGAACACTTTCAGATTTATGGAAAAAAATAAACAGCTAGCACAGAGAGTTCCCGTGTACCCCCTATGACACACACATACAATTTCTCCTGTTGTTAACATCTTACATTAGTATGGTAGAAATGTTATAATTAATGACCCAATATTGATGTTGTTATCCACTTGAGTCCATACTTTATTCAGACATGCTCAGTTTATCCCTAATGTCCTTTTCCTGTTCAGGATCCCATCCAGGAGACCACATTACATTGAGTCCTCCTGGCTGTGACAGTTTCTTAGACTCTCCTTGTTCTTGGTGACCTTGGCAGTTCTGCAGGGCACTGGTCAGGTGTACTGTAGTCACCTTAATGGAGAGGTCGAACGGACTAGTCAGCAGGCAGCCAGAGCCACCCACCCATCTCGGAGCAAATGCCCCGCGTCTGAAGAGGATTACTTTGATCTCTTATAATTGGAGGAATAATGGTCTTGTTGCCCTGTTGCCCGAGGCTGGGGTTTTTCCCTCTTTCACCAGAAAACCTCTTCTAAACCCAGGTGCCATTTTCACCGCAAAGCTCCTCACGAGAGACTCCGTCTGTCGTGGCGTTTACTGAGCATCTGACTGCCGCCCCAAGTGCTTCCCGGGGGCTGTGACGGCAGAAGGAATCAATGGTCCTTTGCGGAGATGTTTCAGGAGCTGCTGTCCCTACCTAGGCTTCGTTGGCTCTTCCCTTGAGCTGACAGGGTCGACTCCCGCCCCCGAAGGAGCGGAATGACCTGCCGGAAGAGATGGAGCCTCAGGGCAGCTGGGGACCCTTCTCGTGGGGGCGCACGGGTGACTTCCTGGTCTTGGTGCTCCTGCCTCCCCCCACCAGCCCTGGGCTGCAGTGTCCCAATTTGGGAAGGTTCCACTCAACAGGATGTGGCTAGAGTGTCACAGGAGCCATTTTCCTCAAGGAATAGACACTTTTCTCAGGAGAAGCCTTTACTTTTTAGAAAAAAATGTTTTCTTAAATACGACCCTGTGCCGCGTTTACGTAGCTGTTCATGCATTGTGTCTATAGCGTGACTTCCCTTGTTTTAGGACTGGGAGACTCCTGCAAAGGAGGCTGGACTCGGGGTAGGGCTGCCTTTCTCTTTGTCTTTTAATGTGCATGTGTGGGTGTGGGGGGGGTGACAGTGGCAGGCTGATGGGACAGCACTGCAGAAGTCCAGCGCAATCGCTGGGACACCCTCGGCAGGGAACATCTTAGCATGAAAGGTGGAAATTCCAGGAAGTGCAGGGCCTGGAAAGCCCAGCCATCGTTCTCTTAGTGTCCGTGGGCTCTTTCTGAGGAGAAAATAGGCATGGAGAAGAAAGTGTACGCTTGCAGACTTTCTTTGTTTCCTTCAACTAAGGAGGGAAGCTGGAGCCTTTCCTTTCACTTGCAGAGAGCCGGCCTGGCCTCTCACGCCGCGTTCTGTCCATCTCAGTGGCTCCTGGCTCTCGGGCCATGCGGCCTGGTACAGGTGTCCGGGTGCAGACCCAGGTAGGATTGGGACCCAAGGATGAAGGACAGTCCCTCAGATCTATAAGCAGCCAGAATTTGTCGCGTTTCTCTTAGACCTCTCACGGGCCTCGATCTCTTTATTCCTGAGGGAAAGTTCTGGGCATATAATGCCTTCTGAACTTCTAAACCTTGTCTCTTTTTCTCAACTGAATAAACTTTGCCCTATGTCATTTTGAATCCATTCTAAAGTTCTCAGAATAAAAGCACAGCCGGGATGTTTGATTTCATACAATAGCTGCCATTTCTGAGCACTTACTGTGTGTTCAGCCGAGCATTTCATACACATTCCACTAGTCTCCACCAACGCCCCTCAAAGCAGGGGCTGCTCATGTAGGAGACCAGAATGTGCCTCTCCGCAGAGCTGAGAACAGGTAAGAGCTCTCTGTCACGCCTCTGTCTGCCCCAAAACAGGGCACAGATTTACAAAGACAAAAGGTATCCTGCCCCTTCTTGTCTACCAGGGAGAGCCAAAGATAGCTTTGAGACGATACCAGAGGACTTTATAGTAACAAGCTTTACTAGCTAACCTGTATCTGCCATCTGTTTGCCCTCCCCTCAAGTTGCTGCCCACAGAGTCTCAAATTCCTTTTGCTTGGTCCTGTCACTTCTCTAAAAGGTATAGTTCTTTGTTGAAGCTGCTGTACAAGCCAGAGTTCTAAGCCACTGCTTTGAGTTTCCTTTCACTGAGGTTTCTCTGACGTGATGTGTACTGCACACATTAATAAACTTGCTTGTTTTTCTCTTGTTAATCTGTCTTTTGTTACAGGGTTCTGTGCCAACTACAAATTTATAAGGTTTGAAGAAAAGTTATATTTCCTCCCTGATACTCACATTTTACAGATAAGGTTAGAGAAATTAAATAATCTTCCCAAGGCCATATAGCTAAGTAAGCTGTCAAACGAAAATTACTCATTAAGTTTGATCCCATAGCCAGAAATTTTAATCATCAAGGTTTGCTATCCCCTGAAAATTCCCTTATTCACATTTGATTACCAAAACGAGGTTGGGAAGATAAAAGTGAATTGTTTCAGTTAGGTAACAAATACCTCCCTCCGAAACATAGTGGCATAAAACAAACAGCTGCTTATTATCTTTCATGACACAGCCAGTAACGAGAGGGTTATTTTTCCCATGGTGGTGGGGTGGCTGGAAGATCCAAAATGGCCTTGCTCCCTTGGCCGGCAGCTGGCGCTGGCTACTGACATGGGGTCAACTGGGGCCATTGGCTGGAGGCCTCTGCACTCTCTCCACTGGCCACACGGTGTGGCTGCTTGAGCTTCCTCACAGCATGGCAACTGGGTTTTAAGAAGGAACATTCCAGGAGGACAAGCCCCATTGTGAGAGTGCTTGTGGAGCCTTCACTTGGAATCTACTTGCTAATGGCCCTTGGCCAAAGTTAGCCTCATGGCCAAGCCCTGAGTCACTGTGGGAGACTATCCCAGGGTGTGACTCTCGGGAGGTGTGGTTCATTGGTGGCCGCCAAAGTAATAGTCTACCATAGGCAATTTGTGATACTGTTTTGTTTGGCTGAGAAGGATCCTCTGCCTCTCAAACTAAAAGCAAAGCTCACCAATTAGAATCTTAAATTGAGCTTATGGCCCTTTGCATATGTTTTGAAACTTTGATGATGTTCAGACTATTGAACTAATTAATTACTGGCTAATCCATTTATTTGATACTTCCTGCTTTCAGGGTGCTGTAGTACAGTGAGGGAGAAGGACCAGTAAACAGACGCTCACTGTCCACTCAAGTTTGCCAGCTAGGCAAGGGCCATCCAGAATGCCCTGGGATTTCTTGCACTTTAAGCTCCAAATGCTCTTGCTTGGTCATCAGGCTCCAGCAGTCTGACCTTCTGCAGCCTCTTCCTCCTCCTTTGTGGTATCATTGTCTCCAGGCAAAAGAGACAACTTAAAGTTCCCCGAACACCAAGCTTTCCTGCATGCTTGCTGTCCTCCCTGACGAGAAACTCTGCGCTGCTCTCGTCCGGCAGCTGCCAGTCTCAGCACCGGGCACACGTTTGGCCAGGCTAACCTTTCAGGCGTCAGCCCTCAGGGACCCCTCCCGGCCCCCACTGCTGGGGCAGCTGCCTCTCATGGCTCCCCACATCCTGAGCTCTCCCCGTCGTGGCAGCTTCCACACTGCACGGAAATGGGCAGTTCACAGGTTACAGCCTTCCCCACTCTGGAGTGTCACTTCCCTGCAGACAGGGACCACAACTTGTCAATCCTTTTTGTGGAGTGGAGGAGACTGAGGTAATATATACGTAACAAAATTTACCTTCTTAAACCTTTGGAGTTTTTGTTTTTGTTTTTGAGACAGAGTCTCGTTCTGTTGTGCTGGCTAGAGTGCAGTGGCATCATCATAGCTCACAGCAACCTCCAACTCCTGGGCTTAAGCGATCCTCCTGCCTCAGCCTCCCAAGTAGCTGGGACTATAGGCACGCACCATCACACCCGACTCTATTCTACTTTTTATATCTATGAATCTGCCTGTTCTGTAAGTGAGATCACATCATAGTTTTCCTTTTGTGATTGGCTGACTTCCCTTAACGGAATGTCTCCAGGGTTCACAGATGTTGCAGAGTGTCAGAATCTCCTTCCTTTTAAAGAAATCTATGCATCCCATTGCATGGTGCACAGCTTGTGGGTTTTTATAGTCCCGGCCCTTGGCAAGCACACAGTCACTGTTTCTTGAACGAATAAATGAATGAATGATACATACTTGGGAGGCTGTGGCATGCCTCAGCTAGGGTCCGTCATTCAGGTGATTGCTCAGGAAAATTCAACAGTTACCAACATAAGTTTTCATATTTTGATTTTCACAAATGAAAAATCAACATTTGCCCCAAGTGTCATCAATATCATAAAAAGAACTCCTGATACTAAAAATATGACCTCAGAGCCCAAACAAAGCCTCTGATGTTTTACTTTCTATGCCTGTCCTTCACCACTCTGCAGAGGAGAGTCGGCCGCAGAGGCTCGCTCCTCAGTGTACAGCAGCTCTCTCACCACGTCCTCCCTCACACCCGCCGCGGCTTCGTCTACACCGCGTGTGAACGTCCGCATTTGGGTATTCAGAGCCCAGCGAGCGCTGCCTGTTGGCATAGGACGCCAATCCTCTTGGCACACTTTTGTCCCTGGAGGCTTTTGGGGACTGGCTGAAGGTATCTGCATATCCCTTGTCTGCTTTGATATAAAATGTTTTATCTTTTAAAAAAATATTTTAAAAACACAACTTTTATTTATTTATTTATTTGGTTGCCCAGGCTAGAGTGAGTGCTGTGGCGTCAGCCTAGCTCACAGCAACCTCAAACTCCTGGGCTCAAGCCATCCTCCTGCTTCAGCCTCCCAAGTAGCTGGGACTACAGGTATGCGCCACCATGCCCGGCTAATTTTTTCTATATATTTTTAGCTGTCCAGATAATTTCTTTCTATTTTTAGTAGAGACGGGGTCTCACTCTTGCTCGGGCTGGTCTTGAACTCCTGACCTCCAGCAATCCTCCTGTCTCAGCCTCCCAGAGTGCTAGAATTACAGGCATGAGCCACCATACCCAGCCAAAAAACAACAAAAAAGTTTTAGCCTCTGGCTCGGTTGCTCAGGCTGGAGTGGAGTGGCACAATCATAGCTCACTGCAGCCTCAAACTCCCAGCCTCAAGTGATCCTCCCACCTTGGCCTCCCAAAGTGCTGAGATTACAGGCATGAGCCACTGTGCCTGGCCATTTTTAAAGTTTTTTGATTGGCAAGTAAAAATTGCATATATTTATGGCATACAACAGGATGTTTTGGTGTATGTATATATTGTGGAATGGCTAAATCAAGCAATTTAACATATACATTACCTCAGACACTTTCCTTCTGTGGTGAGATCGCATAAAATCTACTCTGAGCAAATTTAAAGTATACAATATATTGTTGTTGACTATAGTAACCATGACGCACAATAGATCTCTTGAATTTATTCCTCCTGTCTAACTGAACTTTTGTGTCTCCCAAATCTCCCCCTGCCCCGCTTCTGGTAACCACCGTTTTACTCTGTTTCCTTGAGTTTGGCATTTTTAGATTCCACAAGTAAGTGAAATAATGCAGTATTTGTTTTTCTGTGCCTGGATTATTTCACTTCACATGATGTCTTCCAGATTCATCCGTGTTGTCCTGGATGATAGGATTTCCTTCTTCTATAAGGCTGAATCGTATTCCATTAAATGTACATGTGCCACAATTTCTTTATGCATTCATCTGTTGATGGACACTTAGGTTGATGCCATGTCTTGGCTACTGAGAACAGTGCTACTGTGAGCATGGGGGTGCAGGTGTCTCTGGATATGCTGATTTCAATTTCTTTGGATATATACCCAGTAATGAGATTGCTGGATGATATGGTAGTTCTATTATAGTTCTTTTAAGTTTTGAGGCACCTCCATGATGGCTATACTAATTTACACTTTCACCAACAGCAGGCAAGGGCTCCCTTTTGTCCACATCCCGACCAATACTTGTTATATCTTGTCTTTTTGATAATAGCCATTCTAACAGGTAAGAGGTGATAGCTCATTGTGGTTTTAATTTGCATTTCCCTGATGATTAGTGATGCTGAGCATTTTTTCATATACCTATTGGTGATTTGTATGTTTTCTTTTGGGAAATGTCTATCCAGGTCCTTTGTCCATTTTTAAATAGATTTACTTGTTTTCTTACTATTGGGTTTTTTGACTTTCTTATATATTTGGGATATTAGACCTTTATTAGACATATGATTTGCAAATATATTCTCCCATTCTATAGGTTATCTCTTCACTCTGTTGATTGTTTTCTTTTGTGTACAAAATCTTTTTAGTCTGATGTAATCCCATTTGTATACTTTTGTTGCCTGCGTTTTGGGGTCCATATTTAAAAATTCATGGCTCAGACCATGTCAAGGGGCTTTTCTGCTATGTTTTCTTCTAGTAGTTTTACAGTTTCAGGTTTTATCCTTAAATATTTAATCTATTTTGAGTTTAATCTATTTTGTGTCTGTTTTTATGCCCAAACAGTACCATGTTGTTTTTATCATCATAGCTCTGTAGTAGATTTTGAAATCAGATAGCGTGGTGCATCCAGCTTTGATCTTTTTTGCTCAAGATTACTTTGGCTATTCAGGGTCATTCTGGTTCCATACAAATTTTAGGATTGTTTTGCCTATTTCTGTGAAAAAAAGGAACTGAAATTTTGATAGGGATTGCATTGAATCTGTAGATAACCTTGGATAGTATGGGTGTTTTAACAATATCAATTCTTCCGATCCATGAACATGGAATATCTTTCCATTTATTTTTGTCTTCTTCAATTTTCATCAATGTTTTATAGTTTTCAGTGTACAGATCTTTCACTTCCTTGGTTAAATTTATTCCTAAGTATTTTAAATTTTTGGTAGCTAGTATAAATGTGATTGTTTTCTTGATATCTTTTTTGGATAGTTCATTATTAGTGGATAGAAATGCCATAGATTTTTGTATGTTGATTTTATATCCTGAAACTTTACTAAATTCATATATGAGGTCTAACAATTTTTTGTGGGTTTTTAGGATTTTCTATATATAACTTCATATCATCTTCAGACAGACAATTTAACCTTTATTTGTTCTGATTTGGATGTCTTTTATATCTTTTTCTTGCCTAACTGCTCTGGATGGGACTTCCAGTACTATATTGAACAGAAATGATGAAAGTACATCCCAGGGATGCAGGGATGGTTCAACATACGGAAATCTATAAATGCAATTCACCACATAAACAGAAGCAAAAACAAAGACCACATGATTCTTTCAATAGATGCAGAAAAAGCTTTTGAAAAAATTCAACACCCTTTCATGATACGAACACTTAAGAAAATAGGCATAGAAGGGACATACCTAAAAATGATACAAGCCATATATGACAGACCCATAGCCAACATCATACTGAATGGGGAAAAATTGAAATCATTCCCACTTAGAACTGGAACCAGACAAGGCTGCCCACTATCTCCACTTCTGTTCAACATAGTGCTGGAAGTCTTGGCTACAGCAATCAGACAGGAAAATGGAATCAAAGGTATCCAAATAGGGGCAGAAGAGATCAAACTTTCACTGTTTGCTGATGATATGATATTGTATCTAGAAAACCCCAAGGATTCAACCAAGAAACTCCTGGAACTGATCAATGAATTTAGTAAAGTCTCAGGATACAAAATCAATACACAGAAATCAGAGGCATTCATATACGCCAACAACAATCTAATTGAGAACCAAATCAAAGACTCAATTCCCTTCACAATAGCAACAAAGAAATTAAAGTACCTAGGAATATACTTAACCAAGGACGTAAAAGACCTCTACAGGGAGAACTATGAAACACTGAGGAAGGAAATAGCAGAGGATGTAAACAGATGGAAATCCATACCATGCTTGTGGATCGGCAGACTCAATGTCTTCAAAATGTCTATACTACCCAAACTGATCTACAGATTCAATGCAATACCTATTAAAATCCCATCAGCATTCTTCACAGATATAGAAAAAATAATTTTACGCTTTGTATGGAACCAAAGAAGACCCTGAATATCAAGAGCAATTCTAGGCAACAAAAACAAAATGGGAGGCATTAATATGCCAGATATCAAACTATACTACAAAGCTGTAGTCATTAAAACAATATGGTATTGGCACAAAAATAGGAATATTGACCAGTGGAACAGATGTGAGAATCCTGATATAAAACCATCCTCATATAGCCATCTAATCTTTGACAAAGCAGACAAAAACATACGCTGGGGAAAAGAATCCCTTTTCAATAAATGGTGCTGGGAAAACTGGATAGCCACCTGTAGAAGGCTAAAACAGGACCCACACCTTTCACCTCTCACAAAAACCAACTCACGCTGGATAACAGACTTAAACCTAAGGTATGAAACTATTAGAATTCTAGAGGAAAAAGTTGGAAACACTCTCCTAGACATCGGCCTGGGCAAAGAGTTTATGAAGAAGTCCCCAAAGGCAATCACAGCAGCAACAAAAATAAATAAATGGGACATGATCAAACTACAAAGCTTCTGCACAGCCAAAGAAATAGTCATGAAAGTAAACAGACAACCTACAGAATGGGAGAAAATTTTTGCATCCTATGCATCCGATAAGGGACTGATAACTAGAATATACTTAGAACTCACGAAAATTAGGAAGAAAAAATAAAATAACCCCATTAAAAAGTGGGCAAAGGACTCGAACAGAAATTTTTCTAAAGAAGACAGAAGAATGGCCAACAAACATATGAAGAAATGCTCAACATCTCTAATCATCAGGGAAATGCAAATCAAAACCACAATGAGATATCACTTAACTCCAGTGAGAATGGCCTTTATCAAAAAATCTCCAAACAATAAATGCTGGCGTGGTTGCGGAGAGAGAGGAACACTCCTACACTGCTGGTGGGACTGCAAACTAGTTCAACCTCTGTGGAAAGCAATATGGAGATACCTTAAAGTGATACAAGTGAATCTACCATTTGATCCAGCAATCCCATTGCTGGGCATTTACCCAAATGATCCAGTGACACTCTACAAAAAAGACACCTGCACTCGAATGTTTATAGCAGCACAATTCATAATTGCAAGGCTGTGGAAACAGCCCAAGTGCCCATCAATCCAAGAATGGATTAATAAAATGTGGTATATGTATACCATGGAGTACTATTCAGCTCTAAGAAACAATGGTGATATAGCACATCTTATATTTTCCTGGTTAGAGCTGGAACCCATACTACTAAGTGAAGTATCCCAAGAATGGAGAAACAAGCACCAGATATATTCTCCAACAAACTGGTATTAACTGAGTAGCACCTAAGTGGACACATAGGTACTACAGTAATAGGGTATTGGGCAGGTGGGAGGGGGAGGGGGCGGGTATATACATACATAATGAGTGAGATGTGCACCATCTGGGGATGGTCATGATGGAGACTCAGACTTTTGGGGGGAGGGGGAGAAATGGGCATTTATTGAAACCTTAAAATCTGTACCCCCACAATATGCCGAAATAAAAAATAAAAAAATAAATAAAGTGAGTTAAGACCTTTAAAAAAAAAAAAAAAAGAAATGATGAAAGTGGGCATCCTTGTCATATTCCTGATTTTAGAGAAAAAGCTTTCAGATTGTCATCATTGAGTATGATGTTAGCTTTGGGTTTGTCATATATGGCCTTTATTATGTTGAGGTACATTTCTTTTATAGCTAATCTGTTGAGAGTTTTTTGGGTATTTTTGAGACAGAGTCTCACTCTGTTTGCCAGGCTAGAGTGCTGTGGCATCAGCCTAGCTCACAGCAACCTCAATCTCCTGGGCTCAAGCCATCCTACTGCCTCAGCCTCCAGAGTAGCTGGGACTATAGGCATGCGCCACTATGCCCGGCTAATCTTTTGTGTATATATTTTTAGTTGGTCAATTAATTTCTTTCTATTTTTAGTAGAGATGGGGTCTCGCTCAGGCTGGTTTCGAACTCCTGACCTCGAGCAATCCACCCGCCTCGGCCTCCCAGAGTGCTAGGATTACAGACGTGAGCCACCACACCCGGCCTGTTGAGACTTTTTATCATGAAAGGATGTTGGAATTTTGTCAGGGGCCTTTTCTGCTTCTATTGAAATGATCATATAGTTTTTGTCCTTCATTCTGTTAATGTTGTGTATCACATTTATTGACTTGCTTATGTTGAACCATCCTTGCATTCCAAGGATAAATCCCACTAAATTATGGTGAATGATTTTTTTTTTTAAGTATCACTTTTACTGGTTCATGAATGATTCTTTACATGTGATATTGAACTTGGTTTGCTAGTATTTTATTGAGGATGTTTGCATCTGTGCTAATCAGGGACGTTGGCTTTTAACTTTCTTTTCTTGAGTGTCCTTGTCTGGCTTTGGTATCAGAGTAACACTGGCCTCATAAAACAAAATGTTTTATCTTTTTTTGGAAAAAAATATCCCTTTTTTGAGAAAGAGAGTCATTGCCTTTCTGCCCCAAGCCTGGACTCCAACGATGAAATCATGAATTCTGTAGCTGATGTCACTACCGTGCTCTCAGGTGCTTCAGGAATTTGACATTTTATTTAGTAGACAGTTCACTGTTTCTCTACTGTGCACATTTGTGCTCAGTCACAAGGCCAAGATAGGATTTCAAAACCTCAACATAGACCCTGTCGGCTGTGGGTTTCTAAGAGGGGCTGACTCTGGACACTGCAGTCCCTGGGCCTCCACAGGTGCCAGAGAGAGAACAGCAGAGGAGCGGCTGTTAGTCCTGATTCTAGGTGCTGGGAAGCAGCTCTCTGATCTCAAAGTGAGGAACTGCTGACCCCAGAATTTACTCTCGGCCTGGAGAAGTTTGGCTTTTGGATGCTGAGTGACTCCTTGGACTTTTCTTCTGTATGTGTATGTAGATCCACATGTGACATTTAAGGACTGAATCCTGAGCGATGCCTCTAGTACAACGAGATTAAAATACCAGCAGTTTCCCCTGTGCCAGGCAGCACTAAGCACCCACGTGCATTTACTCATTCAGTTCTCCCAGGCGCCCCGTGAGGTGGGGCACAGATGCTCTCTCTTTCCAGCAAGCCTGTGCGTGGAGCTCTCTGTACCGTTCAGTTCCCACAGCCATAGTCTGAAGTCAAGGCATCCTCACTGGACGCCGCGTTGTGTCCCCTCCACTCCAGGACATTGCTCTGAGGAGTCCGACTGTCCGCTGCGTGACCGGCTGTGCCCAGGCAGAAACTCGCTGTGGACGTAGCCGGGGCTGCTCCTTAGCCTGGCAGTTAGCGCTCACACCGTGCGGGTCTTGCTCAGATGGCAGAGTAAACAAAGGGACACTCTTTTCCTGGCAATAAGTGACACAGAGAAAGAGTGGCCACAGGAAAACACGACTCCTGCTGACTGCACAAGGCTGGAGAGACAAGGAGAAAGGAGCATGCTAGGAGGAAGGCACCGGAACGAAAGGCTGATGGAGGGGTGGGGGACTGGCCACGGCTGCGGGGTCCGGCAGAGCCTCCTGGAGGCGGCCAGGAGCGCTGGCACCCCACCGGGCCCCACCCCGGAAGGAACACGTCCCACCTGCCCTTTCAGGGCACGGGCGTCTTGGCCACGGGGCTCCCTGGGGCCCTGCGGCAGTGAAGCCACCAAGTCCCCGCTCCTCCCTGCTGGTGATCCCCCGGCTGCCCTGCGTGGGGCGTCAGCAATGACCAGCCGGGTCGGGACTCCCGCGCAGGCCGGATCCCAGGACAAGTTTGTGGAGAAAGAACCTCACATTTCTAGAGTGTCCCTCAATATAAAGTGGGCGGAGCAAGGAGCCCTTTGAAATGTCAAGAAACATCTGAGCTAAATTTATGGGTACAAATTCCTTTCACAAAAAATCCTGTTTTTCGAAAGGGAGCAGGGTTGTACTTTCACCAAGATGGACAGTTCAGGGCGCCCTGGGATGTCCATGAACACTGCCCGCTTTCATTTGGCCCAGGCAGCTGAAAGACACACAACTGATTGAATTCGCCTAACTCGCTCTTTCTTGAAAGGTAGCAGACCGCGGTGCAGCTCGGGGCAAACCCGAGGCCCGTGCGGCGAGGTGACGCGTGTCCGAGGCCCGTGCGGCGAGGTGACGCGTGTCCGAGGCCGGTGCGGCGAGGTGACGCGTGTCCGAGGCCGGTGCGGCGAGGTGACGCGTGAGCGCGGGAGCTGGCGGGCGAGCAGCCGCCTTCTCTCAGGCGCACTCGGGCGGGAGGGCCAGCCGGTGCCGCCGCCCTCTGGGCCCCGCCGCAGCCTGGGCTTTCAAATGCAGCCACCGTCCGCCAGGCATATTAAGGAAGAAAAAAGCACACTTAAAGGAGTCCAAATCTTATATAGAAACAAGTCCACAGGTCCAGCTGGAAGGGTCCTGCCAGAGAAGGGAACGTCAAATTAAACATTCGCTCTGTGTCCGAATGCGTCCCATCGAGGACGGGCACGGGCACAGTCTGCGGGCCGTCTGAGAACCAGCACCCGACACCGGCGTTTCTGGCGTGGGGAGAGCAGCCTGGGCGCCCCGCCCGCCGGAGCCACAGCGGAGCCCGAGCTGGCGCTGAGCACGCGGGGGCGGGGCGGGACACACGCGGTCGTCCTGCGGAGCCCCCCGGGCGCCGCTGGCTCTGCTGGCTTCGGGCGGGGCTGCGGGGGCGGCGGGGGCTGCGCGGGCTGCGGGGGCGGCTGGGGCGGCGGGGGCTGCGGGGGCGGCTGGGGCGGCGGGGGCGGCTGGGGCGGCGGGGGCGGAGCGGGCGGCGGGGGCGGCGCAGGTTGCTCGGGCGGCGGGGGCGGCGGGGGCTGCGCGGGCTGCGGGGGCGGCGCGGGTTGCTGGGGCTGCGGGGGCGGCGCGGGTTGCGGGGGCGGTGCGGGCTGCGGGGGCGGCGCGGGTTGCGGGGGCGGCGGGGGCGGCGCGGGTTGCGGGGGCGGCGCGGGTTGCTGGGGCGGCGGGGGCGGCGGGGGCGGCTGGGGCTGCGCGGGCGGCGGGGGCGGCGGGGGCTGCGCGGGTTGCTGGGGCTGCGGGGGCTGGGCGGGCTGCGGGGGCTGCGCGGGCTGCGCGGGCTGCGGGGGCTGCGCGGGCTGCGGGGGCGGCGGGGGCTGCGGGGGCTGCGCGGGCTGCGGGGGCGGCGGGGGCGGCAGGGGCGGCGCGGGCTGCGGGGGCGGCGGGGGCTGCGGGGGCTGCGCGGGCTGCGGGGGCGGCGGGGGCGGCGGGGGCTGCGCGGGCTGCGGGGGGGGGGCGGCGGGGGCTGCGGGGGGGGGGCGGCGGGGGCGGCGCGGGCGGCGGGGCCGCCGCCGGGGACTGGGGTGCAGCCGGCTCGAGCTCCCCGTCGCTCTCTGCCGCTCCCTTTGGCCCCTGCACCGGCAGATTTCCGGGCGCTCCTGGTTCCCTTGCGGGAACGCTTAGGGCCAGTGCAACTGCCGCTCCCGTTCGGAACTTCCTGGGAGCGCCGGCCCCACCTGCCCGCGACGGCGGGTTTGCTTGTCCCAGTCTTCAGACTTGCCAGGCGCGTGGGCCTCTAGGACGAGGACCCAGGAACGACGGGCCTGCTTCCCCGCCGCGGGCGCCCGGACGCGCGGGCGCGGGCAGGGGTGGGCCTGGCCGCACCGGGAGCACGGGACTCCGCGCACCGAAACGCTTGTTGAAAAGACCGCCTGGCGGACCTACAACTCTTTTCGTCTTGGGAAAGGTCGAGCTGCTCCTACTTCCTGGACCGTTCAAGCAATCTGCTCCTCACACTTTCAGAACAACACTGTGCTGATGGAGAACGTTAGAGATGCTCTTGTCTGCAGTATCCAGATAGGCATGTTAGGGAGGAACACAAACTACAGAAATCTTTCTTTAAAACAAGCTATTTATTTAAATTGTGGTACAATATGCACACCATAAAATTGGCCATTGTAACTATTTTAAGGGTGGAAACAGTTCCGTGACGTTACGTACATGCACATTGTTGTGTGACCGTCACCACTGTCCATCTCCAGAACGTTCTCATCTTCCCAAACTGAAACTCTGTCCCCACTAAACACTAACTCTCCCTCCCCTTCCCTACCCCTCATCCTACTATCTCTATGAATTTGGCTACTCTAGGGACCTCATGTTCATGGAAATAAGCATTTTTTTTAATTTAGAAAGTATCGTGTGACTACGGAGAGAATAATCAACTGAATCCACAGATTTAACACTTTGGCCCCTGAAGTCATAGTGGCAAAACCTCCAGTGCTTCCCCCTGGATGGCCAACTGTCCTTTGGTCTCTGGGGCAAGTCACCATTCCTGGAGGACAGGAGTCAAGGTGTGCCAGGGTTTGAAACAGTCTCCCAGCAGGTCCCGTGCCTCAGTGCGCTGGGTGCAGGCTCAGCCAGTGACAGGGACCCTGTGATCCTGACCTATCCACCGTCCTTACCTCGGTCCACGGTTCCCCTCAGCCCGTGCCCTGCCCAGGTCTCTCCTGAGCCTGGAGGTTCTTGTCCACCCGCTCCAGCCGGCCCCACACTGCGCTTCCTTCCCTGCTCCCGCCGAGCGGCCAGTGAGTTCCCAGTGGGCAGATCCCAGAGGACTGTTAGCGGCTGGGTCGAGTCCAGCCCACAAATTCGTATGCTGGAGCCCTAACCCCCAGCACCTCAGAATGTGACTGTATTTGGAGAGAAGGTCTTTATAGAGGTGATTAAGGGCCATAAGGACAGGCCCTAATCAAATATGATTGGTGTCCTCATAAGAAGGTGAAATTTGTACACAGTAGACACACAGACTGAGGAGTGACCACGTGAGGTCACATCGAGGTGGCTGTCTGCAAGCCAACAGAGAGCTGGGAGGAACCAACCCTACTAGCACTTTGGTCTTGGACTTCCAGCCTCCAGAACGGTGAGACGATAAACTTCTGTTGTTTAAGTCACCCAGCCGGTGATCTGTTGTTACGGCAGCCCACTGACCCGAACTGACACCAGCCCCTCTCTGGTCCTGTCCTCTCGTCCTCTCCTGGGCCCCACGCTCTCCCTGCTCCCCAGAGTCCCGCTGTTCCCTCGGAAGCCCCAGTACAATCCCTCCCTCTGCTTGTCCCCACGCTGGGGGTGCGCTGAGGGGCCCCTCCTCTCGGACCATAGCACTCTCTGACATCTGTCTCAGTGTCCTGGCACCACCGACACACTCAGGACTCAGGCACATCTAACCCTCTCTGGAAATCTGCTCCGGACTATTCTTCAGGTACCTCCAACTGAGCAGGGTCAAGATGGACCGCGCGGCCCTCCTCCAGCACGCCCGGTTTCCTCCTGCCTGCGCGCCCACTGGCGTCAGCTCTCTTCTTGCAGATGACAAGCCCGGGAGTCGCCACCAACTCCTCTTTCCTTCAGCCCTAACCAATCAATGCCAAGTCCTGCTGACTTTACCCCAAGGGCATTTAAAAAAAAACTTCCTTCAGTGGTCCCCTGTCACTTATAGGATGAAATTCTAGCCCCTCAAGGCCCTCCAAGCCCCGACTCCAGGCCCCTCTCTGCCACGCCATGCCCACATGCTGGTCCCAGCGTGGGGACCACACTGTCTCACAGCGCTGGGACGTTCTCAGGATGTGCTCACTGCTGGAATGTGTTCTCCTGTTCTGCCAGATCTTCTCAAACTGTTCATCCTCGGGAGCCAGCTTAGACATCATCTCCTCCAGGAACAGACCCGAGTTCCCAGGCCAGGTGGGAGCTTCCTGGTGCTTCCAGCACCGATCATCACTGCTCGTGCAGCAAGATCATGGTCCTCAGCAACGATTGTGTTGGGCACCTTTCTAACTACTGTACGTGCTTGATCTCATTTTATCCCTACAACAGCCCTGGGAGGGAGGTATTGTCCCATCCTCAGTTCACAGATGAGGAAACAGAGGCACAGAGAGGTTAAGCCACTTGTCCATGGTCATGGTCTAGTTATAGCATTATTCATAGCATTCGTGTCATGATCTTCATTGTCATCTCCTACTTGTATAGCGTGCGTGGCCTGCTATGGTCTGAATATTTGTGTCCCTCCAAAATTCACATGTTGAAACCTCATCATCAATGTGGCGATGTTAGGAGATGGGGAACTTGGGAGGTGATTATGTCACGAGGATGGAACCCTCAGGAATAGGATTAGTGCCCTTATAAAAGAGGCCCCCAGAGCTCCTTTGCTCTCTTGCTGTGAGGAGCAAGAAGGCACCATATATGAACCAGAATGTGGACCCTCACCAGACACTGCATCTGCCAGTGCCTTGATCTTGGACTTCCAGGAACCACAACTGTGAGAAATAAATTTCTGTTGTTTACAAGCCACCCAGTCTGTGGCATTTCTTCACAGCAGCCCAAACAGACTAAGACATCGCTCTTGAGACTGGGAGCCTTGGGTCCCAGAGGCTTAGCACAAGGAGCACGAAAAGGAGTGCTGGCCTCACAGAACTGCACGGATGGAGGAGCCTGTCACCAGGCCAACTGGCCTGGCAAAAGCAAGGCACTTCCACTCCTGCCTCACTCCGGCCGCAGGTCCAGGGGTGCGCGGCCAGGGTGGGTCCATATGGGACCGGTTCTGTCTGTGACAAAGGAGCCCTCCTACCCATTTACAAATATCTTTACTATCTGCTCAAGCTGCAAACTTTTTTAATGGAAAGAAGACCTTTATTCCATAAGTAAAACTAAAAGTTCAGAGGAAAGTATGGCTCCCTAGATGTATGATTTGGGAAAAAAGAAAACCAAAAACAACTGTGGCCAGTCTCTACTTTTCTCTGCTTGGCATTTGGCAGTGTTACCCACTGGTCAATTTGTTGGTTTGGAGACTTACCTTTCACTTTATCAGTTAATTCCAGAATCCATAGTGCTCATTCTTTTCACAGTCACAAAGATGCAAGCACTGTTGAGAGGCACATATATAAATGCCATTACTGCATGGAAAACAGTCTGCTGAGAGAGAGCTTCCTGCTTTTTATTATTTTATTGTTTTATACGGGGCAAAAAGAGCAAGAGGGAATGATAATTAGGAGTTTGTTTTAAATAAATATAATGCTTCTTAATCAGTAGGAGCTTTTAAATATAAACTATTTTAATTTTTTAGATTTTTAAATTTTATTTTTTGAGACAAAGCCTTGTTCTGTCACCGAGGCCCAAGTGCGATGGCACAATCAAAGCTCATTGCAACCTTGAACTCCCGAGCTCAGGTGATCTTCCTGCCTCAGCCTCCCTAGTAGCTGGGACTACAGCTGGGCATCACAACATCCACCTAATTTTTCTATTGTTTTGTAGAGACAGGGTCTCACTATATTGCTCAGGCTGGTTTCACACTGGCCTCAAGTGATCCTCCTGCCTCAGCCTCCCAAAGTACTAGGATTACAGGGGTGAACCACTGGGCCCAGTCAATAAATTATATTTTAAAAAATTGAATGTATGTTATATACATACAGAAAAGCTACCAATCCTGAGTGTACAGCTTGATGAATTGTCACAAAGTGAACACATCTATGACACCAGACCCCAAATCAAGAAATAGAATATAGGCTGGGTGCAGTGGTTTACAAATGTAACCGCAGTATTTTGGGAGGCCTAGGTGGGAGGATCACTTAAGGCCAGGAGTTTGAGGCTGCAGTGAACTATGTTTGCACCACTGCACTCCAGCTTGGGTGACAGAAACCCCATGTTGAAAGACAGAAAGAAGAAGGAAGGGAGGGAGGGAGGGAGGGAGGGAGGGAGGGAGGGAGAGAGAACATTATTGGTGGCACCCTCCCCACAAGCATCCCCTCCGCCCAAGCACCACAGTACTCACTGACTTCTAACACATGGTTAGTCTGGCCTGGTTTTGAACTGCATCTAAATGGAATGATGCAGTATGAATTCTTTGCTATCTGGCTTCTTTTGTTCAACATTATGTTGATGAGATTCATCAAATGGGCTTAACAGTTGTTAATCTACTTTCATTACTATAGGAATTCCATTTATAAATATATTACAGTGCATTTAGCCATTCTCCTGTTGATGGGCATTTGGGGCTATTATGAGTACTGCTGCTATGAACATTCTACTACACATCACTGGTGAACATCATGTGCACATTTCTTTGGGGTCTCTGCCTAGGAGTGGGATTTCTGGGTGATGGTGTGCTGGCTTCAGTAGATGCTGCCAAAGGGTTTCCCCAAGTGATTGTGCTATTTTACCTCATTGCCAGTAGTTCACCCCTGTAATCCTAGCACTTTGGGAGGCTGAGGCAGGAGGATCACTTGAGGCCAGGAATGTGAAACCAGCCTGAGCAATATAGTGAGACCCTGTCTCTACAAAACAATAAAAAAATTAGGTGGATGTTGTGATGCCCAGCTGTAGTCCCAGCTACTAGGGAGGCTGAGGCAGGAAGATCACCTGAGCTCGGGAGTTCAAGGTTGCAATGAGCTTTGATTGTGCCATCGCACTCGGGCCTCGGTGACAATGAGGTAAAATAGCACAATTTACCTCCACCTTCCTCCCAACAGTTGGTATTAACAGCCCTTATAATCGTAGCCATTCTGGTAGGTGTGCATTGGTTTCTCGCTGTCGTTTTCATTTGCCTGATGGCTTATGAAGTTGAGCACTTTTCATTTGCTTTTTGGCCATTTCGATCCTTCTTTTCTTTCCCTTTGCCTTGCCTTCCTTCCTTCCTTCTTCTTCTTTTCCTTTCTTTCTTTTCTTTCTTCTCTTTCATCTTTTCCTTCTTTTGTGAAGTAGCTGTTCATTTCTTTTTAATATTAATAACTTGTATTATGGTAACATATATGTAACATAAAATTTACCATTTTTAATACTTTTATGAGGAGTGCAGTTCAGTGGCATCAGGTCCATTCATACTGATGTGCCACCATCCATTTCCATCTCGAGCTGTTCATTTCTTGGGCCCTTTTTTCTATTAAGTTCTCAACTTTTCTCTTATTAGGTCATTAAATATGAAATGTCCCATTTCAAATCAAGTTTATTATATCTCAAACAAGAAGCAGTACAGTTAATTAAAGTATGCAGCTAAACTATCCACACAGTTTTGCCATCTTAACAGTAGCTTGTTTATGCCAACAGTGAAGAATCCTAGAGAGCAAGTGGCGATTTCCACAGCTTATTAGAATTGAATATTTTTCCTTGCAAGAAGTGGTCCAAAGCCTGGGAGACGTGGGAGTCGGCTGGTGCAAGTTCTGGTGAGTACGGTGGGTGACAGAGAGTTTCCAAGTCCAGCCTCTGTAGTGTGAGCAGCGTTGTTTGTGTCACATGTGGTCCAGTGCTGTCTTTCACAAGGAGTGGCCTGTCTCTATGGACCAATCTCGGCCGTTTAATCGCGAGCATCCTCATCATTTCATCCAGCTGGCTGCGGCAGACATCGCTGTAATTGACTGACAAGGTTTCATGAAGCTGTAGTGGATAATCCCAGCCCTGGACCACCAGACACCATTAGCTTTTTTTGAGGATTATTCGGTTGTGGACTGTGTTTTGGCACTTCATCTTTATCCAACCATTGTGCCAAACGCTTGTGATTGCCAAAAAGAATCCATTTTTCATCACACATAATACCGTGTAGAAATGGTTCACCTTTATGCAAAGAAAAGCAAGCTTTGAGATGATTTCTCTTCTGACTCTCATTTAATTCAGAGAACCATCCCTCCAGCTTCTTTACCATGCCAATGTGTGTCAAGTGGTCCAATGTTGTTGGAATAGTTCCGTCACACCTTGCCGCTAATTGGGGTGCGGGTTGAGGTGGATATGCTTCCACTCCAGCTTTCAGCTCATCATTATCCACCTTGGTCTCAGGTCGCCCACGTAGCTAGTTTTCAAGACTACAATCACCAGAGCGGAACTTCTCACACCACTGCTGTACTGTGCGTTCATTAGCCACATCCTTCCCTCACACGCTGATATTTTGAGCTGTCTGTGCTGCACTGGTCCCACGAGGGAACTCATATTCAAATGTAACACAGATTTTTGACTTACACATGGTTTCACAAAAATTGCTGTAAGAAAGATAATCGTAAGCCAAAGCATGCATTTGAAAGACTGAGGATGTACCTTCACAGTAAAAATAAGAGTGTGAAAGTAAGATGTCAGAAATATCAACTGTCAAACTTAGCACTTAAGGAAATCGGACATTTCATACTTAATAACGTAATACTAGCCATTGTTTTTATTTTTGAGACAGAGTATCCCTGTTTCCAGGCTAGAGTGTAGTGGCATCACCATAGCTCACTGCTGCCTTCAACTCCTAGACTTTTTTAAAAAATTTTTTAAAATTTCAGCATATTATGGCAGTACCAATATTAAAGTTACGCATATTGCCTCTGTCCCTCCCACCCACCCGACACCCGATAAATGTTATTTCTATATGTCCACTTAAGTGTTGGTATTAACGGATCAATTTGCTGGTGAGTACATGTGGTGCTTTTCCATTCTTGAGATACATCACTTAGTAGAATGGGTTCCAGTTGTATCCAGGAATATACAAGAGGTGCTATATCACCATTGTTTCTTAAAGCTGAATAGTACTCCATGGTATAAATATACCACATTTTATTAATTCACTCATGTATTGATGGGCACCTGGGTTGTTTCCACACTCAACTCCTAGACTTAAGCTATCCTCTTGTCTCAGCCTCCCTAGTAGCTGGGACTATTAGATGCATGCCACCACACCTGGCTATTTTTTTTTTTTTTTGGTAGAGTTGTGGTCTTGCTCTGTTGCCTAGGCTGGTCTCAAACTCCAGGACTCAAGAGACCTTTCTGCCTCAGCTTCCCGAAGTGTTAGGATTACAGGCACGAGCCACTGTGCTTGGCCCTGAAAAGGCTGACGTGTCAGAAGTCTCAGAAAGCTGAGTGCATTCTATTAAAAGGACAGGCAGGCCACAGTGGGGAAAGTTGGTTAGAGGCCAGCAGGTGGATTTGGGGAGAAGAGATGAGATTGATCTTCCAAGCACAGAGATAGACCCAGCTGGTTGAGTCCCGTGCGTTGGGGTTTTCCCTTTTAAGATGTGTTGCTTTGGTCGGTGCCAAGGCTCCTGCAGCACACAGGCTTCTCATCCTTTGAAGTTGTGACTCTTGTTCACACTGTTGTGAGAGATGGTATGAGTGGCCGGAGCCCCAGGGGTGGTCAGACTGGAGGGGAGTTGGCCTAGTAGGCTGGCCCTGGGTCCCTGGGAGCAGCCCCTGCCAGGCACCCTCTGCACGTCTCTGTTCACACCATGGGCACAGATTCCCTCAAAGATCTTGAGTCCTGGGTTGACTCTTCATTAGTTTTGCCCAGGACATCCACCCAGAGCCTGGGTTCTTGTCTTCATTGGTTTTGCTGGGGACATCACAAACTCTATCAGCCTACTGAGACTTTTTGAGAACACTCACTTTATAGAATTATATGTTACATTATTCTCTATAAAACGAATACTCTCAAAAAGTTGAATGAGTTAATGCACACAAAATGTTTAGAAGAGAGCCTGACCCGCTGCAGCACACTGCCACTGCGTCACAGCTGAGGGCGGCCCTGGTCTAGCCCTGGAGCTGGGTAGTAGGGGCAGAATCTGGCAAGGACAAGACAGTATCTTTTGTGCATATCCTTTAAAACTTCTAAAAGCGTATGTTTTTGACATTAATGTTTTTTAATCTAAGATTTTATAGACATTTTTCATAAATGTGTATTTATTTCACTGTGGCAGTGCTGCATAATTATTTAACCAAAACCCTATTGAGGGACATGAATGTTGTTCCCAACTTTTCACTATTAGGAACAATCTGGAGTTAAATTTAATTCCCAATCTATCTGTCAAATTTCCTATAACTATTCACTCCTTAAGATGAATCCTTGTAAAGGAGCTGCAGGGTCAAGGTATTTTATACTCGACATTTACTATCAAACTCTTCTCTGCAGAGCTGAACCAACTTGGACTTCCACCGACATGAGGCCACATTTCCCTTCATCACCACCCACACTGGGCATGAACATAAAAACTTCGTTATTGTAGCCAATGCTCCTCTTACTTAAGACACAAGTTGAAAAATGGGGAGCTTGCTTCAGAAAAGGCGGATGTGGACCACAAAGACTAGGAAATGCAAAGTCTAGGATGATGGACACGGCCCCCAATTTGAGAACTGAGTTAGCTCCCTATTTGTAAATTCTAGAAAACAGACTGCATGGTGCAGTTGTCGGAATATGAATATGGGCTTTTCCACAGTGACCTGGGTCAGAAGCCCAGTCCTATCCCTGACCATTTACCTATGTGACTTTGGGCCAAGGGTGTAAAACAGGAACGAAAATACCCATATTGTAGCCGTGAGTAGAAAAGGAATAAGTTACAACTCTATGTAAAAGAATAAAAGAAGTAAATCACAGCTTATTTGTGATATAAAGACTAAAAATAGGTAGAATATATTTTAGGAATAATTTCTTTGAAAGAGAAGTGGATTGACATAAAAATCAGGAAATGGTCCCCTGGGTGAGAGGCAAGGTTGATGTGACTTGGGAGGATACTAGTTATATTCTAGGTCCCACCTGGCTGACAGTTATGCAGGTGTCCACCCCATTCAATGGTACAGATGTTTTACACACTTATATACCATTTCACAAAAAAGATGAGAGAAAACACCCCGCAAGAATCAATCAAAGAAAACTTTCAAATGTGTTAAGAAATATTAGTTTATTTAACCAGTTTTCACAGCTGAATATTTATTCTATAAAAACTTTACAGATTGTACAGTTTATATATACTTCAAACTACTGAACAAAAAAGTAGGTCCCACAGATGCAAAAATACTGTACCAATCAATCCAAGGTAAAGGCAGATTTACACACTGTACAGCTCTCCACATGGCCGGGGAGGTGGTCAGTTCTAAGTATAAATTTCAAAACTGTACAAAAATAAGGTTTTGATTTTATTTCGCTCTTCATACATTCAATATGATTGCAAGCTCAGAAGCCTAACTAGTAACAGGCATCTGTAGTCTGGAATCAGTACCCACTCCTGAAAGGAGTGCATGTGTCTACTCACACAGGGCACTCGTGGACTGTACTCAGTATATTGTACAGACATAGCAGAGACCAAGAACATTAAATGTCAAATATAAGGTAGTTCTTTATTTTTTTGAAAGGAGTTTCTCATTTAATAGTGTGCCAAAAGAATTTTAACTTATTAAATAAAATATATTCTAAGTGAACCTAAAAATTACACTTTATAAACATAAAAATACTTTATTTTGGTGTAATACATCAATCATATCTGCAAATAGAAAACCAAAACTGTATATAAAGTAGTATTTCTCACCCAGCAACAAGAAGCACTTATGTAGTTATTTTTCAAAAGGGTCAGAAAAACTATTTAAAACCCACTAGGCCTAACTTATAACTTAGATATTCATACTTAAGCTATTCAGTGATTCACTAATACTGCAAAACAAGCTTTCTTCTAGAGAGACAGTGGTTTCTTCATGTTAACTGGGTAAGAACTGGAAATATTTTTAAAAAGGGGAAATCAATTGATATCTCACAGCATGAATCCTAAGCATATGTTTGGTTTAGGGGTATGCTCATCAGTGGATTTTTCATCAGAAATATGCATCCTAAAAGAAAAATCTTATTTTTGATTTAGAATTTTCCATCTCTGAGGTATTTGTACCTTCTTAGAGACAAAGGTAATGTCTCGAATTTTTCTGTATCTCTGTTTGGGGCAGGGACAGTGAGGCTGGCTAATACCCCTTTAGATTCTGTGTTCTAGGAGGAAAAAATGAGGAAAATGAACATTATTCCAGGATTTTCTGTCATCCAAAACCAATAAAACACAGCTCTATTGTTTATACAGTACTAGCCAAAGAAAACAAAAATTAGAGCTTCCAAGAGCAGTCTAGTGCTCACATTATACTTTTATACTTGTGTGTATATAAGTATAAAACAATGACATTTGGACAAAGAAGCTTTGTAGTTATTTATTTTAAAGTTACAGTACTTAAAAACTCCTTGATAATAAATAGCTTGGATGTTTCCAGTCCTGCTTCCAAGCATGAGCAACGGGTGAACTTGTTTCAGGCTGAAGATGGATTAGGGCAACTTGGAGCCAATTCCACTGTCACCAGCAGGCAGCCTGACCATCAAAACTCATCGATTTTCCTCTGTAAGTACTTTAACATCGAGTCCATCCCTTGGGCAGAGCCCCAGATTTTCTTGAGCACTTCGCACTCCCTCTCGTTGGCCTGTTCCAGCTCCAGCTTCATGTTGCAGCGCACAAGGGCTTTGGATTCCTCGAGCACCTGCGTGCAACAAGCAGACAGTTAGCAAAGTGCATGTTTGCAGACACTGGCTCCATTTCTCCTCCAAATTCATGGAGGCGATTCTCAAACTTGAGCAATGACCTATTAAAAAGGTTACCAGACAGTTTTTCACAATATATATCAGGCCTAATTGATGAATAAAGCATATTTCACACTAGATGGGGGGTAAATTATCAACTTTAAAGTGGCTGTTAAGCTATTTCAAGAGAGCAGGGCTGTCTGCAATCTGGCCCTCACTCAGCGTGAGACCAGCCTTGGCCCCAGACTGCTGCTGTAGCTGGCGGACCCCAAGCCGGACGCCAGCTCTGTTGATGCTCACTGACACTCTTGAGAATGCCTGCTACAGGGACTTTCTAAACAATATTTAATTTTAATGATGGCTGTTCATATGGCTCAAACAGTTTACACGGGAGTTGTGTCAGCTAATATCGAACAACATTTCACTCTGCAATGTGCTAAATGCAATCTTTTTAGAAGATTATTCTTTAGCGTATCATTAAACAAAGACTCAGGCCCACTGTGGTGGTGGGGAACCAATCGTGTGATTATATGAAAAGGCTTGGGAAACAGTGAAGAATTGTATAAATGTTAACTACTGTATATGTTCATAATGGGACATCTGAAGTCACTCAATTTCAGACTGAAGTCCATTCCTTTTAATTCCTGGGAATTTGAAAGGGAGGACAGGTAGTGCATCTGGGGCAAAGGTGTCAAGCGTAACTTCTGGCACTATATCATGTAAAGGTGGCTCTGCAGAGGCAATCGTGGAGAACTCAGAAACACTGTAAAATTGCTAAGTTCTCTGAAGGAAAGGGTTCTATTTTTAAAAAAGCAGTCTGTGTAACGGAACCAATTAGACGTACAACTGGATTACATGAGGCAAGCTCCTTAATTCGAACCATGACTTCCTGGGTGAAGGTCCCGGGCCAGAACACCTGGGAGACCAGGCCCTTGCCACACGCCTCCTGGGCGGTCAGCTTCCGTCCGCTGAGCAACATTTCATTCGCCTGCAAAGAAGAAGAATGGATGTGATGTGAAATGCCAGGGGAGGCGGCAGAGAAGACCCAGCCTGAAACTCATCCCTCAAAAATCCAAACCTAGGATAGGCATGTGAGAATGCCAGCCCCAGCAGGGACAATGCGCACACCCTCTAGGGCCACGGAGAGCAGGACCCGTGCGAGGTGCGATCAACTGCACAGGTGGGAAAGCAGCACACAGGGCTGGTGATTTTCTAAAAATAGAATAGGAAAGGCTTATTTTATGATGTAATGCAGAATCACAGGGACTGAACAAACAGATCTAAATTAGAAAAGGTCTAACTGCCGCTTATTTGAAAAGTTACCAGCATGACCTCATAACCTCCCCTCCTCGCCTGCCTTCCTGCCCTTCCTCCCACGTGCAAACTCACAAAACACCTTGGGGGTGTTTTCTGCCCTGAACCCGGCGCAGAACTACTTCGAAATGCTTTCTGTGTCTGGGAGGTGACAGCAGTGACTGTGTCTGCTGGAGTGCACCTGGGAGGCCACACTGTACCACCCGGCTATTAAAATAAAAACTACTGGGGACCTGAATGTGTCCAAAATTACTGTAGTCTGCTTAAGAGTCTCATTATAGTTATTTCACATGACTTAATGGAGAAAGCTAACATTTGTTTTTGCTTAAAAAATATGTATATATATGAAATTGATTTTAACTTTGTCCTGGATTCTAGATCACTTTTAAAGTCTCACACAGTGTGTATGGATTTGACATCATTCCCATGACAGGCTCAGTGATGCTGAGATAAGGTGAGGAGGGGACATCTGTCTGACCAACTCTACACCAGCCTGCTGTGACCACTTCCTGTCCGGCTTCATCTTGCCTGGTTAACCTTCCTAACACTGATGGTCTTGGAGAAGACCTGACTATTAGCTTCTGGGGCTTGGGTAGAATACACTTTTGGCAGGTGGCTTCCTTTTCCAAGAGAGGCAAAATCTTAAGGAAAGGCCCAAAGTCACTAAGTCCGTCTGCCGGCCGACAGTGCCTGCACACTTCCTGCTGCCGCGCCAACGCCGGTGACCGCTGGAAACACTCAGCCTAGAGCGCACAGGGCCGGAGTCACAAAGCACACGCCTGCCTCACTCGCTGCCCTTCCTACGCAGGCAGAGACTGGAACACAGGGCTGGGGACGGCCCCTTGCAAGTTCTTAATCACCACCCAATGTCGAGTCTGTTGTCTGAGCTAAGTCTCGGACAAAGTCCTGTGTGTTTGAAGAATTTGGAGATGTTCTTCAAAACCCCTGAACTGAAGGGCCCCTTCTCAGTGAAAAGAGGGCCCACAAATAAAGAATGGATAACGTGTTAGTTTTAAGATAATATTAACAGCTCTTCTAAAGGCAGATTCAGATGCCGCGAGACAGGGTGACAGAACAGGGGTTCCTGACGCGCTGACTGGGCGGAGAAATGCTCTGTGGTAACAGTTTCCTTTTCCAGATGCTGTTTCGTTCATTCTCAACGCCCCGTGAAGACAACACCACAACCAGTCGTTAAGCAAAGCATGAAGTGTGTTTTCAAGACCGACCTGAACCACAGAGCCTCAGCTCGGGTGGGCAGTGGGAGCAAAGCACCCCGCTTCACCCCCCCCCAACTCCCCGCTGCCTCCCTCGCTGCCCCTCTTGCCGCGATCCTTCTGACAGAGCCAAAAGACATCTCTCTTCCGCTTCCTCTGGCATTTCTCATTTGTCTGGATGGTTACACAGTGACTTTTAAAAAAACAGTTGGGCAGTTCTGCCCACTGAGGTCACCGTGCAGCCCCCACCGCTGCCCCTTCCCGTCTCCCTTTCACTCCCCCGATTCTCACTGCTGGCAACAGCTCATCAAGAACAGCCCTTCTCTCTGGCCACAAACCTCTCCTCTGAGCCTGGCTGGAAGTCTTTCCCTCCCTACTTTCAGTTTTCTCTATTCCAGAAGGTTGGATGACAAGTAGAGGCACTCCCGCATTCTCCAAGGGCAGGAATGACAGGAATGGTCTGAGGTTGTTAACGTTTTCTCACATAGACACAGGCAGCAAACTGGCCTAAACTATAGTCACCAAAACAAAACAAAACAAAAAAACTGAAGAAAAATATTCCCTTGGTAAGAGTAGCAGGATTAAATATACTCAACCTGAGTGAGCACGTTCTTATACGTGCAGTTTTCAGTAGTTTGAGAGGCTGCAAAGTTTTACCGGAGTACCGGATTCACGACAACACGGTCACTGGGAACTTGACTAGCTGCCACTTGTCCAGGATGGCAGACTGCAGAGACCAAATACTGACAACCTACCGCACCCAATGTGGGCAGAACTGCCCGTTTTTTAAAAAGTCACTGTGTAACCATCCGGACAAATGAGAAATGCCAGAGGAAGCGGAAGGGAGATGTCTTTTGGTTCCGTCAGAAGGATGGCAGCAAGAGGCGCAGCAGGCAGCGGGGAGCTGCAGGCTTAGGGGCAGCTGTGGCACAGGCTGCGCCGCTTCCGCCCTCGGCCAGTCTCTAAACTTCCCAGGAGGAGCTTTCATGGGTGAACTCAGGGTAAGGACAACAGCCATTCACTGGGCGCTTCTCCAGCCCCGCACCCAAGCAGGTCCCCAAGAGCTGCAAAGTGCCACACGGCAGCAACTTCTGCGCTCCCACTGGCTGAGGTTCCTTCAGGTGCCAATCGCCATCAAACACTGCCCGGCCTACAGGCTCACAGCAGTGGTCGCTAAGCCAGGCCTGTGACTTTGCAGAGTGTCTGGCACATAGCAGGCACGCCATGAGTGCTCGCTGGGCACCAGGAAAGCTGAACTGCAGAAGAGACTCCTAGGCCCCCACAGCTTGGTGTCAGAGCTCTCGCCCCCCACCTGCTGTAAGAAAAGGAGAGCCTACACAGCCTGTTTTACCTCCATGTTCTTTTTATCCCCATAATATGATCCCCGGAGGCGAGTAGAAACTGCCCCAGTTGAGGACAGCAGCTCCAGTGGCAGCAGCAGATCCCAAGCGCAAGCAAACACTAAAGATCTGTCAGGCTCTGTGGAGCGGGGAGGAACACAGCTGGCGCAGGGCAGGTGCTCCAGGCATCCACTGTTAGTCACACTTCAGGCCACTGCGGCTCTCCCTGGCACGTGACCTCTAAGACCTCCACCCCTTAGCAGCATCTGGCCAAAGGGCTCCACTTCCGAAATGCCTTTGCCCAAAATGTGTGTGAAGGTCAAGTTTGTCTACTACTTCCCCAGATGTGCCTTCCTCACTACATACAACAGGAGAGGACAGAACCTCCTCTGAGAGAACTCAGGACGAGCCTCACGCGATACTGAGGACGATGAGTCTTTACTGCCGGAACAGGTAGGAGCTGGAGGGAATATCACCCAATGAACTTACTGATAACGGTTTTTACCGTGGGAATCAGGCAGTGACAAGTGTGTGCAGCACAGTGAAAGGGACAAGACCAACAACTCAGACGCACCCCCACATCTCTCCGTCTGCAAGAGAGGGAGCGCCACTTGGGATCAGCACAGGTGTGCCGCCAGATACCCTGGCCCGGCAGACTGCCTGGCTGCTGGGAGTGCTGTCAGAGCCACCGAGAGCTGCCCAGGGCCCCCCACAGCTCGTTCCCAGGGCTGCTGCAGCCCGTGCCGGTGCGGAGGAGCACCTGGAACCGCTGGAGGCCACGAGGCTCCAGAGCTCCCATGAGTTATGTCTGTCACCCTCTATCCAATCATGCTTCCTCCTTGCCCTTCCAAGGATGCTGACACCTAACTCATCAAGTCCTCCTTCCCCAAATCCATCTCAGCCTCCAGAGAAACCACCTCGTGCCAGGTGGGAATGAAGAGAAAGGGGGTGAGGAGAGCGACTTTGGAGCTGGGTGGCCCCCCAGCTGGCCGGCAGCAGGAATCACCTCACTGGCCAGGCGAAGCACCCACAGTACCAAGCACAGGTGGCTGCCCAGGTGCTGGCACTCTCACAGGTGACGGAGCAGGAACTGCCTGTTGCCACTGATACAGGCAGAGAGGCACCCAGGTGGCAAGAAAGCAGAGAAAGCTGAGACCTGGCACCAGCGCAGCACAGATGTTAAACATCCACCTGAGTCTTTAGGCTGCAGTAGTGGGAGGAGGAGGACACCCGAAAACTTAGTGTGGAGGCTTTTGGATGAATGTCCAAAACTTTGAGGCCCAGCCTCCTCTGAGCCTACAAAACAGCCCATCCAACCCTATTAAAAACAAGTATTGTCACCTTGCTTGAAGACCATGCAGGGTCTCTCTCTGCAAGATGCTGCGACTCCCCCTAAGACCTGCCCCATCCCTTTTCCTGGAATCTGGCCCTGTAACTCCTCCTCCTCCAAAGGGGCTGCATGACCCAGCCAGAACGTGCTGGTGGGAGCTGCGAGAAGACCTGTGGGCCTGAATTCTAATGGCACCTAGCCCAGAACCCAGCCATAAAGTTGGACAGGAAAGTTCACTGATTTCTCTCCTGAGATACTGATCTAACCCCATGGCAGGTTCCTCAGGAGATGGTGTGACCTTGCTCCTGGAATGGCTCCTAAAAGCACTGAGAGACTGGGGACCCAGTTGAGTAAAGCGGATAGGCCAGGCCTGCCATGGCCTACTGTCGAAGATGGGACATGATGCCACATGGGGCTTATGGCCAGTGCCAGAGCGAGGAGGGAAGCATTGCCCGGGAGCCCTGGAGCCACGCTGGGCTGTAACTCAGCAGGAAAGGACGTGCCTAGAGAGCTGACTGTGCCCTGGGAGAGACATGTACCTGGCCACGGGACCCCAAGTGACCACGCACGTCAAATGCTTGCTATGAATCTAGTTTCTTCTGCCTTGCAGGCGTGAGGTCAGGAAGGGCCAGCGGCAGATACACAGAAGGCACACCTGAGCTGCCCAAGCAGGGGCCCAAGCCCCCAGCGTCCTATTTAGCTCACCCTTGCAGCCAAGTGGGGGACCCCCCATGGCCAAACGTGGTCTGTGAGTGGGTCAGCTCACTGTGTAGGTGTGCAAGCCAAGGCAGGGATGGCAACTTCACCGGAACCTCACCCAGCCGTGGCTGAAAAAGACAGTGGTGAGAAAATGCCCCCAGTTGGGGATGCACCTGGTCATATACCTGGTGTAAAGGAAGTTGATCAGGTTAGGACAATACCAACCCTTGGCAGTGGTGTCCTGGACGGCTGGTCAGGGGCCTGGAGGACTGGTGACAGGTCTGGGATAGAGGCATGCAGACAGGCGGGTGAATGGGAAAGTGTGCAGACAGCCGTGTTGCATTCGTGTCCACCAGACAGCCTCCACTATGGAGGAGGAACTGACTATGTGAGACAGATGGTGATGGCCAGTCTTGGTGGCTGGCCACCCATGCCAGCAGGACGGACACATGAACTAAGTGGCTGCAGTGTGAGGAATGCAGCTCAGCAGCACAGACTGTGACCCATCAAGGCTGACGTGGCTACTGTCACTGCAGAATGTCCAGCTGAGCCACCAGCATGGCTTCATTCCTGAGGAGACTGGCCTGGTAGCAAGCTGACTGTTCCTCTAGGTCTGGCCTCACCTGTCCTGCCTGCTGGTCCTCAGGCACACCACTCTCTGAGGCTACGGTGGGTCTGGTCCTCTGTGAGGAGTGCCATGCCTGCAGAAGACCAACCTCACAGCAAAGAACATGCAGGTAGAGGGCCCAGGACCATGGGGTCCTCTGGCCAAGTCGCACGTGCACGAAGCTGCCGGCCCGGTGGGGTGTGGGCGTGACCCGAGCACCGGTGTGGCGGTGTGCACTGTGGGGGCGCCACCTCTGATCTGTAGTGCACACAGTGGCCTGGGAAACGGTACGGGATCAGGTGCCTGTTGGTCCTCCCTTGCCCGGCTGTAGTAGCAAGTGGACAAGTGCGGCGACTCTGGCCTGAGCAGGGCCTGCTACCAGCCTCAGAACCCTCGGGGATCTGGACAGGGAGGGAGGGACGAGGGGAGGCTCTGAGACCAGATGTGGCCTAGGGGTCACCCTAGCCTATTACCTTTCCTCTTCCTTTTTCACATTCACTCCTTTATTTTAAATGTTCTGTTTCCAGAATACATTTAGATGTATGGAAAAATGACAAAAGCAGCATGGAGGTCCCATAAACCTCCACCTAACCCCTCCGGTTAACACGTTACACTGACACCATTCTAGCGACTCAACTGCAAACCCTACGCACATTTCACTGGCTTTCCCACTTAAGCCCTTCCCCACGAGGACCCACACTGCCTGAGCTGTCCTGTCCCCTTGGTCTCCAGGCTGTGATGGTTCTGCAGTCTTTCTGTTATCTTCTCCAACTGCGACACCTTGGAGGAGCGCTGCTCAGTATGTGCAGAGTGTCCCACAGTCTGGGTTTATCTGACATTCCCGTGATGAGACTGAGGTGACGCCATTCAGCAGGAGGTCCACACCGCCATGGATGGTGTGTCTCCCTCAGTGCAACGTGTCGGGGTGTGCTGGGGTGACAGGTCTTATTTCTGGTGAACTCTGACCACTCAGTAAGGAGGTGCCTGCCAGGCTTCTCCACTGTAAAATCACTATTTTCTCCACTATAAGTGACCAGAGGCCCAAAATATCCTTTGTCTCATACTTCTACCCACTAATTTTATCATCATCCAGGTGGGTTCTTAGCTGAAACACTTATTACTGTTTAATCTCCCTCCTCTAAGTTTCTTCCAGGAAGAGAGCCCCTGGAACCTGAGGAGTTGCCCCAACTACACATGAAGAGGTGGATCCGAGTGGCAGAGGGGTAGGCTATGTGGACAGGGGGCTGTGTTGCCGTGGTCCCTCCAAGACTCATTGCCTGGCTGCAGGTGGCGCTGTTAGCAGATGGCCTCTGGCTCCTTCAGGGACACCCTCAGCTGCAGAGCTGCCTGCCCCGAGGCAAAACACTCTTCCTGTGCAAAACACTCTTCCTATGCATCCCACACCCAAGGACAATGGATGTAAAAGAACCAGCCACTCTGGTCTACTGCGGGGGAACTGGGGCAGGCCATGTGTGCTCCAGAACTCCCTGTGGGGTGGCCGAAGCTCTGTTAACTTCTGCTTCTGTCCAGTCCTGTATCCTGCTTGACCTCCCACAGGTGCTGACCACCTGATAATCCCCCCATGTGCCAAACCCATCGTAGTGTCTGCTTCTGGAGAACCTGACCCACAATACCACCTCTTGCCCTATGTCAAAGGCTAAGGAGTGAGATGTGTATACATGCTTGATAAATCACAAGCTACAATACAGATGCAAACTGTTATCATGGATGGATCAGTTTAAACAGTTAAAAAATAAAACCACAAAATTAACTGGGAAAACAACTCTCTAATCCTATGCAATTTTGCTCCCTCTTACAACTGCTTTCTTTTAAGAGTGCAGCTTTTAGAGGTTACTAGGCAAAGAACTTTTCAAGCGCAAACTCTGTTGTTTGGGTTACAAATTGGGTATTTACTAACAGTGGCTATTACTGTTAATTAAGGAAAGTTGTAGGGTCCTTAGTGAATAAATTCCTTCTCCAGGGAATGATGCAAAACAGTGTCAATAACATTCTACACACCAAAATCCAAATTATAAGATGGAAAGTCCCCACAGAATGACACAGCTTATCTTTAGAAACACAATAACCAAACTAGATTTCTTCAGGAAGTTTTCTAGAATGATTTTTTTTTTTTTTTTTAAGAAAAGGTACTCACAGATGCTCCTCCCATAATCTTGGGAAACATAACAGTAGAACAGCCATCTGGACTCTGTCCGAAGGTGGTATAGGGTGTTTGAAACCAAGCCTTTTCGTTAGCCCAAACCACATCACAAAGAGGCAATATGGATGCTCCCAGTCCAATGGCCGGGCCATTTACTGCTACAATAATAGGCTTCTTAAACTGAATGAAAGTATTCACGAAGTTTCTAAAATGAAAAATAAATTGGGGATTACTCAAAACATTGCATATCTGAGCAAAGGAAAAGTCTATTATGGAATTCAATTTACCAAAATATAAACTCTACAGAAATCATTAAGAGCTAAGATTTGTTTAAGGCCTTCCCCCAGCAGTTGTGGACCCTGGACTTCTTCACTGTGTGTTGTAAAGGCTTGGTGATACCTGGGCCCCCAGGCAGGAGGTGGCTGTGCTATGGGACCTGTGTGAAGGCTCTGGGGACAGGCAGCCACAGGCTATTCTTGCATTTGCAGGCAGCTCTTGGGCTCTATGAGCAACACATCTTGCTCCTTAACCTGCCTTCCCTTGAAGAGGAGGCCTGTAAACATTCTGGGCTTCATATGACCAATCAAGAGGCTGTCCCAGGGAAACGGTGGCATGGGTATCTGGAGACTGCCTGGTGCTGACTGCATACAGTGGATCAGGGGTCAGAAGCTCTAGGATCTGGCCTTGTCTATGGTTTCAGATAGCTCACTGATTATTTAGAAACAACTACTTGCTGAGTTTACATGGAAGTAGACTGAATGGCACGGGGGGGGGGGGGGCAGGCAGAGGTAAGAGTCTTCCACGCTGGCTTAAGACACGAAACTGGCAAACAAGAGCAAGTACCACAAGGCACACACCTGCCCACCATCCTGTGCTCCACAGTGGGTACAGCCTCAGTAGGATCAGCAGGAGCTCAGAGGACAGCGAGAGAATTGGGGCAGCCTTTTGGGGAGGATGCTGAGTTTTATTAAACCAAGCCCATGCTATATTTGGATTTGTTTTAGGATCAGGCTAGAAAAGTATAGGCTGCTTTTCAATTTAGGGTAGGCTGGCACCACACTGTGTTAGGTTGGCTTAGGGTGAGAACCCAAAAAGTATGTATAAGACGTAATATTTAGATAGGGATCAGAAAGCCTGTAAACAAAAGCCGCAGGAGTCTGGAGAGTCAGTAGGTTATAAATCTAACTTTTACCACAGACAGCTGCAGTGATGCCAGCATTCTTATCTCCCCATAAGGACGAAGCTACCCCCCGCAAAACCCTCTATAAAATCCAGGGCTCTCCCCTCCCTTAGTATGGACACTCTTTTGGCCTCCACCCATCTGTTCAAAATAAACAGCATTTTGCTACACGTCTATCTCCCTTGGCTCAGAACTTAACATTTGGTGCCAAAACCTGGAGGCCATGTGACCTCCAGGACTCTAGCAGGTAAGGCTTGCAATTCAGGAAGCAGCAGGCAGCGGCAGCGGCAGCTTGTCCTGGGTCTACTCCCAAATCTTATCTTCCTCTGAGTCCCTGGGTCACTGATAAAGTTTTCACAGATCTTTGACTAAATCTAGAGGAACCAGTCTCCTGGCTTATGTCCCCCGAGCCACTAACCTCCCTTGTCTCTGATGCGGTGGCTAGGGGAAGTCCCGAGCCGTGCCGGGGTCCCTAACTTGTCTCTGATCCTGGCGTGTAGGCAGGGCATTCTAGCTTGGCCAAGTTAAGGTAATTGTCCACCTAACCCTCCTGAACCAAGCTGAGAGGCAGACACCCAGACCAGGACTTAGATCTTCCTTGCTGACCTCCAAAATCCACCCCCTGAGATATCCTGTTCCTGGTGAGTGGGGAGCTAAAGCTTGTTCTCATTCTCGTTTCTCAACTCGTCTTGACTCCAAAGTCCTACAGGTAAGCTGGGAGACTCTCGGCCACTGGGGCCTTCACTGGACACAGGGAGGCCTGGTCCGACTTGTCACTTGCACTTGTTGCTCACTCGTCACTCCCATGCCATTCCCTGGTTCTAGGGACACCTAGAATCGAGTAGAATCAGCCTCATGTGACTCCTACTCTTTCCAGGAACATGGGAAACTCTTGTCTACTCCTCCTTAACTACCCCCCTCTGGGGTCCCTTCTCTAAAGTCTCAAAACACTAGGTCTCATACAATTTCTGTCACTGCAATGACAAATGGCCTGGCATTTCTTTCCTCTCTCTGTGTGTTGTGGCCACTCTCTCTTTCTCTCTATATATACATCTTTCTCAGGAAAATAAACAAACTTTTACTTCTGTATATCCCAATCACTGTCTGAGAATTCTTTCTCCCCTCACTTCACATCCTAACATTTAGTGTCCCATACAGGGAGGAGAAACTGAGTCACTGAATCCCTTTCTCTGCCTCCACACGAGGAGCTCATCTTTCATAGTTGTTGTCAGGGACATTACGTTACATGACAAGGAAATCAGGCCCAAGAATGAATCCCTTAATCACAATGCTATTCTGCCACTCAACCTTCTGTTGCCACTGGCACAGCAAGGGGTCTAAAGTTTTGATCACTATCTAAGTATTATATCCCATACACACTTCTCAGGTTCTCACCCTAAGCCAACCTAATATACTACACTGGAAATGTCCATCTTCCCCACACTGGAAGCTGAATTTATGTTCAGAGGTTGTTTCTTGCTATGATTTAAGGCTGTCTGAGTTCTGGATCAGAATTACAGAATGACTAGAGCTAGCTTTTCACTTGCTAGATTCTAAACCTTATCTCCATCTTCAGTACTAAAAGTAACAATCTAGATGCTCTCTATGGTTCAGCAATTTGAAAGCTACAGCTATCTGTTCAGAGTCCTCTGAAAACCAGGACTCAGCATCTCAGACATTTCCATCTCCAGCTCCCTAGATACTACAGGATGAGTCCTAGATTTTTTTGCAGGGTCAGGCTGGGGATGCCAGAAGGGATATGTGTGCATGTGAAGAACAGGGGAGGGAAGTTTGAGAGTTTAGTAGCTCTCAAGCCTGTTTGCTGACCTCAGTGTGGCCTGGCAAGGTCTCCAAGGTTTGCAGGATCTTTGCATTAAGCCAGAATGACTCATTCAAATGAATGAGTAGCACTAAGTCTTTCTAAATGAGAGAGCCTGAGGCATCGTGAGAAAGATCACACTGGGGTTTAATGACACAGAGTCAGACAACCTTTTAAGCAGGCTCTTGAAATAAGCCTAGAAAAACCACATGAAGCTACTTCCCTTGTGCTGGCTTTTGAGGATTTGTGGTCAATGACCCAAGGTGGAAGTACATTCCCTAGGCTCAGTTACTGAGGACTCTTGAAAAGGTAATGTGTAATTGTCTCCATGATACAGAGCAGAAACATTTCCTAAAAAAGTCTCCCTGGTTCTCACCTGCCTCCTGTGAACAGGGGGCAAAGCAGAAATTGCCTCAGGCCTGACACCTGGAAACCACGGACTGGGTGGCAGATTAACATGAAAGGGATGATCAAAGTCAGGGTAATAATAACAGAGAAATAGTACAAGGAATTAATTACTTCATACAGCATTGCCCCCCTCTCCCAATATGTCTGTATAAAAGAGGAAAAAAAAAAAAAACAGCTTCTAAAATAGACACTGAAAAAAATCAAAACTTGGATTTTAACAGGCTGGAGAAATTTTCTGGAACTGAAATTTTATTTTTGCCCGGAATGATAACTATGATAACTTCACTGGAAGCTGGTGGTTCTCTCTGGGAGGCGTATAAGCGAACCAGGTGGTCGTCTTTGCTCCACAGTAGCAAAGACCACCTTCCCTTTTAAGAGGACAGGAACCGTCCATTCTAAAAGGTAAGTCCGTCCATTCTAAAGGTAAGCCATTCTGAAAGGTAAAGGTAAGTTCATTTTTGAGATGCCAAAAATGAACATGGCCTGCACAGAAACTCATTTTATTTAAAAAAAAAAACAACAAAACACAGGCCAGGTGCAGTGGCTCATGCCTGTAATCCTAGCACTCTGGGAGGCTGAGGTGGGAGGATCGCTTGAGGTCAGAAGTTCGAGACCAGCCTGAGCAAGAGTGAGACCCCCATCTCTATAAAAAACAAAACCAAACCAGAACGAAACCTTCAAAGAAATGCTTTTCAGTCTAGTAGAAACTTCCCAGGGCCATAAAAGCTTAGCAAAGGGAACTGCAAATCAAGCCACGGGCTATCAGAGGTGCGGAAGTGGGAGCTGCCTTCAGGCCTCTGCTTTTGCTGGACCTCAAGCAAATGTAATTTTTAGACTTAAAACACATGAACACTGAAATATGTGCAATGCAACATACTGAATTTAAATTAGTTTCCTTGGAATTGTTTGTGAATTAAGTTCAAGGCTATGCTGGGTATGGCTGGGAAGGAGAGTGATAAAATTACTTTAAAAATACTTTAAAATTAAACAAAATTCTTCTCTTGAAGAACACTAAGTAATTCACAGGCATCAAATAAAAAGTCACATAAAGATGATGGTCTAGGAACTGTCTGGGGAAAATGAGGCAACAAGGATGTTAAGTTTGAGCAGCCAGTGGCTGTCTTCTCATCTGAGTGCTCCCTTCCTCTGAGGAGGTCAGGTTGACCGGGATGTTACTTGCTGGAATCCTCTGGCCTCCAGGTGCCCCTATTCCCACCCTAGCCCTCTTCAGGGGACAAGCTCCTGCTTCTGGGGACAGGTGGCTCCTTGTCCTCCAGACACTAAGTGCCAGCTACTAGTCCCAACAGGCTTCAAAAGCCTAATGTTGTAAACTAATTCATAAGAATTTTGGTTTTAATTACTAAAGTAGTGAATATTTTCATTACAGTTAATCTACAAATTCATCATCACCATTAATTCTGATCACAAAATTAGCTGCCCTAGATACCTGACAACCTAAAGTTTAACTTCATTTTCCTCTTTCCCACTTTTCTTTTGGAAAGTTGCTACAATGATGTCTTTTGCCTCAAAGTTTTAAATAATTTGAGACACCAGAGAAACAAAAAATATATATAGGAAGTGCTTTTGTGTATAAGCCAATTTTATCCATATAAAAATTAATTTAAATGCAAATGAGTGAGAAGAAAGGTTAAGTGAATTTGGTGTAACTAATTATTTTTTTGATCCTGCCAGAGTATATTAAGAAAAATTCACATTGACAAGAATACAGTCATGTGAAGAACAATAAGCAGGTTTCCTTACAGCAGGATTTGGTGCTTTTACTAGAATATCAATTCAGCTTTTTGTGGGGAATGGGGAGCTGATGAAAATAAACTTTTAAAGTTACTTAAAAGTTCAACGAATGAGATCTCTACTTGAATGTCTTGCTTTCTCTCATCTGCTTTTACTAATCCCAACAGCACCAGCCGTATCCACTGTCCACGGTGACCCAACACGGGGAGCGCGGGCTGTGCCAGGGTGAGGCACCAGCAAGATTTATAAGGGGAGCTCAAGGGAAAGTCCGCAGGGGAACACGGAGCCAGGACCCAAATGTATTGCTGACAAATCCTATGTTATTACAGCAGAGGTACCCACAGCACATTACTATGTGTAAATTCAGTGTGATCTCATGGGAAACATATACATCAAATGAGCATGTGAGGCATAATGGTTTGTGTTTAAGAAAATTAAATTCATGTGATTCATCCTGACTGTGAAGCCTAATGATGCTGATATCTACCAGAGGCGGATATCTTAGAGGTGCTGATAATCCGGCAAAGAATGATGCACATCGATGGAGAAGTTTAATCTTAAATCAAATAACAAGATGGGGTCCTATCTAATGGGCCACATATTTGAAATTACTTTGGAGACCAGAAATAGTACTTAGTAAGATCAGGTTATAAAATTTCAAACTACTTCTGGAAAAAAAATATATTATAGCCTAAAAAATGGTAATGCTCAAAAGATTAAGGAATAGAAGAAACTGCCTAAATACATGTGTATATAAGAAAATACATTAATTTTGAAAATGATTAAATATGTTATGAAAGACCAAGGTGTAGGTTCTAGGACCCCTCTGATGGGCTGTTTTTTGGGCAATGACCATCAGAGTAAGCTTGGGATAATCTGCCAGAGAGAGATGCCCCACCCCAGACCCACCAAAACAGAAAAAAGTGCCCCCACCAATCCTGCTGTGCATCTCTAGAATGGTTTAGGGGACCAGAAGGCCCAGTGCCCCAAAGGCAGTGCTTAGGTTCTCAGCCAGGAAGAGCCCAGTATCTACCAAAAGAAGTTCAATTTCAACACTCCAGATATCTGGGGGATTTGGGGAAAGATCCAACCCACTTTACTGCCATTTTGTAAGTCTGCCTTCTCTTTAATTTTTCATCCTGCTATAAATTAAAAAGGCAAACACAAAGGGTTTTGGGGGTCAATAGGAAGGTGGGTAGGAAAGTACAACAGTCTTTCTGATTGGTGACTGGGTTTCATTCATTTTAAATAAAATTCATCTCTGAAAAATTAGACACTTTCAATTATAGAGTATAGTGATTAGCATGATAAATGAGGGGATATGCTTAAAGCAGAATTGCGGTGGTTCTAGGGAAAGCTTTTTGTACTGGTATGATACAGCTGTGGAAAATCCAACAACTGAAGAAACTGAAATATCTCAAAGTCATACTGTTACATGAAAAAAAGCTGCAAAGCAAAAAAGTATAATTACATTAATTCAACAGAACTAAACCTAAGTCTATATTATTCATGTGTGTGTGAAATATATATTTGAAAATGCTTAGATCAAGAGATCTATTGTATATCACAGTGACTATAGTTATTAACGATGTATTATAAACTTGAAAATTACTAAGGGAATAGATTTTCAGTGTTCTCATCACACACAAAAATGATAAATATGTGAGATGTTAATTAGCTTGATTTAGATATTCCACAATGTATACATATTTCAAAACATCTTGTATACAATTTTTATTTGTCAATCTTGAGCGCAAAAGTTTGAGCCTGTAGTATGTATGCCATAATCACGCATACAAATAGCCACTGCACTCCAGCCTGGGCAACACAGTAAGACCCTGTCTCTGAAGGAAAAAAAAAAAAACCCCAAAAAACAAACCAACTAAAAATACAAACCAAAATGTTTACAAAAATGTTGGAGAAGACATGCACATTAATAGTAGATACCTTGGGGGTGTTAAGAGAAAAGGGGGGACTTTCATTTTTTACTTCATATTATCTAGTTCACTGTCTAGCTAAAACCTAGGATGAACTTGAACAAGAACGTGCACTGCTTGTACTAAAAAAACCTTTCCAAGCTAGTTATGGAACTAGCTTGTCATAAAGCCTAGACAATTTATTTTAGAGTCAAGCAAATGGAAAGTCATTATTTGGAAGAGAATCCATCTTTATTTAAGGGTTGAGGACAGAACACACTCATAGCACAAATAATGGAAACTGTTGCTATACATTATTGCATACTCACTCTAATCATTAGAACATTCCTTGAACACTTGCTGGGCTTAAGCCAGCCTTGAAGTCAGTTTTTTGCCCCAGGCAAGTAGTAATTCATGCCAGGCCCTTAGAAAAGACATGATTTAATTAATTTTGCTACTAGTGTCTCTCAGTGGAAGTTGTACATTTCATTCTCAAGGCTTGTTTGGGCATGTTCTATCTGGATTGGCACACCCAAAGTAAAACACCCAAACCAACATTAAAAACACACCATTTTTATATACCTGATAGCTTCTGCCATTTTAGTGCTTTCTCTTTTTCTGTCATCTGTTAAACGCCGTATAAAATAAATAAAGTCAAGCCCGCAACAGAAAACGCTGCCGACTGCGCTGAGTAGAACCAGCTTGCTGTCGTCGGCAGCTGCCGTGGTCAGGGCGCTCTGGACTTCTTTCATTACCTGAAAGTCACCAGAAATTAAAGTGGCAGTATTTTGGGTATAGAACCATAAAAGCATTTTATTACTGGATAATCTGGACCTATAAAAAAGGTATTTGTGGTCTGACAAAAGTTCCCTACATGTACCATAATTTTAATTATTTTGCCAATTTCTTATTTTCTGTAACCAGAGATTGGGTTGCTGGGGACAGTACAAATATAACTACAGAACTGTTAATATAAATAGAGCATAATAAGAAAGACGTGAATCTACGTTACCTCAATTATTTCTATAGTCATTGCGTATCTTGGTAGATGAGCCAAGTTATATTCACATCACTGGGCATTTCTCCAGTTTGGACAGCAGGTGGCATATTCAAACCAGTTGAAAGAAACTAGTTCCATTGGTTTTTGTTTGTTTAGTTATTTTTTATAAAAACCCAGCCTGCCACACTGGGACAGAAACTTAAATAGTTTGGTACGTAAGTACATTATTAAGCATGGAAAGTAATTTTAGAAGGGCACAAAATCATTTAAAATGGTCTCCAAGAAGCATTTAAAATAACCAACAGAGACTACAGTCTAAAAATGTACCAAGGACCAGCTTTGAACTGGCTTCTTATGTGACCTTTGCCAGACACACAGACTTTCTGTACTTTGGTCTTCTTGCCTGGAAAAAACCTGACCTAGCTGCTCACAATGGAAAACAAATACTAGAACTTAACATTTTGGTAAAGTATAGGGCAGGTTCTGATACTCCCAATTCTAGATACTTTACAAAATTCCTTTCCGAACCATTGCAACCGCCAGCCTCCCTCAGTCCTTGAGAGCTCAGCAGCCCTGCAGCGGTAGGTTCTGCTGCAAGTTCTGAAGACTAGGAATGATGACAAATACTCTGACAGGACAGGGCATTTTAATTCTGTCTGAACAAAGAACCCTTTAAGACTCTGATAAAAGCGAAAGCAAAGCATGTGTGCATACACATTTCCATGTGACTTCAGGGAAGCCAAGCCGCAGGCTCCCCGAGCCCTAGTGCCCTCCAGATGAAGAGCTCCCGGCCTGGGAGGTGAATGAGGACAAAGGCACAGCCACCACCTCCCTGTTCAGAGCCCTGGTTCCCGTCACAGCCCACATCCAGGAGAGCAGGGATGGACACTCAGCACATGCCTCTGTCCCGACTACACCTCAGTCCGAAGTGTGATGAGGCGCACAGCGCCGGCTCCCCTCTGCGCCCTACCTTCTGGAGGGCACTGGGACCGGCCGGAGGGAGGTTTGGAGAGAGCACAAAAGGAGCGCCAAGTCAGCAAAGCGGCCCGGAACACGGGCATGGAGAAGCACGAAGCACAAATCAGCCCAAGGAGTCTCTCTCACCTCTGGATTTAGTGAGTTATTCTCTGATGATTTTGTGGATAATAAGATGTGGGTGAAGCCATCCTGCTTCCTGACGACAATATCTCTGTATCTGTAGGCACTTTCTGTTTGCCTCACACTGAAACGCAAACGCTTGTCAAAAGGCTGGTCTCTTCTGTCGTCAATAAATTTCCTTTTCCCGGCTGTCACTCCTGTAACAGATGTCTGTATGTTGGTTGTTCCATTGGCTGTTAATGCATCCATGAACGGAGACGTACCTGCCAAGAGTTTGAAACCAGAGTGGTCTGTGCTGTCCTGCCACCAATTCACTCCCCAGTATCACCTCTGAATTAAGTAAAAATGCTTGTTACAAACCCAGGACTTAAGGTATTAATCCAAGGACGTTCGTCATTAATTAGAACCTTTAGAAAGTCTACATTGAAAGTCATTTGTTTTCCTTCAAAGTCTGACAACTGATCTTACCTAAAAAATAAAGATGGAAAGGTACTAACTGAAAAAATGCTACAAAATTTGAGACTTTGAACAATGGAGTTAAAGGAGAATGGGTCTCATTGAGAATACCTACTCCAGGTTTGAGATGTTCAAAGAGAAAAAGGAAATATCTTACTAGAGTCGAGGCCACCTGGTCAAAATTTCTTTTGAAATTCAAGACTGACCTGTCTCTGCAGATCTACAGCCATCAATGCAGACCACCCGCCCCACTGTGGGACACAGGAGACGCTCAGGGCTTCTTCCTGGAGCTGCCCTGGGAGGTGACTACCAGCAGGTCCACCCTAGTCCCAGTTCACTACGACAGCACCGTGAGCAGCTGAGGACAGCGCTCCTCCCGCGCCACAACACGGCTCCCCGACAGCAGCACGGTCGCTGTCCTTCAGTCTTAAGGTCTCCTGAACTTAGTATTTTTTATTATAACAAAGTCAAGGGTTTCATTTAACACTTTAAAGATGTAAGATGTATCAGGGTAACAATTCAAGTATTAAGGCAAATAATTATCCTCCTATCTATATGAATTGTCCAAACATTACCTATTGTGGCAATGAATGTACATAGCCTTTGGATGGGGGGAAAGGGACACAAATGTAAGAAAACTGTATCTGGCTTCACTAATAATATTAGCAATGGTAGTAGTTCTCTGAGAGGAAGAACAGGAATAATTACAATTCAGAAATAATTCCTCCAAAGTGACAGAGAATAAGCCAAACCTTATTCAGAAAGCGGGAAAAGACTCATGAATGGACACTTCAGAGTAGCCAAATACTCTCACTGATAAAACAACCTGGCTTTTATTGAATTTGTGCAAGTAATACTATCCATTTTAATCTTTGAAGGTTTTTAAAAATTCAATTTTTGGAAAATTTTAAAGAGGTTATAATATATGCATATGGTTCAAGAATCTAAAACTATAAAAAGATACATGATTCAAGCCACCCCCCAACTTCCCCTATTTGCTCAGGTACAGTACCCCCTAATCGGCCACAGGGCAGGTTTTTCAGGGGTCCCTCCATAGTCTTTATGTACAAGAAAATATGAATACATCTTTCTTCTTCACTCCCCTTTTAAAAATCACAAAGTAGAGCAGACACAGTGTGTTGTTATAGCTTATTACATACACTATGTCTTGCTTGTACTTATATAAGATACATACAATATTGTTGTATCTTGCTTTTATTCATTTGATAATATCTTAGAATTCCCTTTCTCTATAAGAACACAATTTCCTATTATTTTCTAAGGCTGCCAGGCAGCCCACTGTATGGATGTACTATAATGTGTTTTTCCAACCCATATTGGAATAAACACTAATATTCAATGATTTGCTGATAGGACAAACACTGCTGTAATGTATCCCTGTGGCCTACATCATTCCAATGTTGGCAAATCTATAGGACAAGTTCCTAAAGGACTTGCAGCCTGGAATATTTCTAACTGAAAGAGTGTTTGGTAAGATGTCACCAGTCAGACAGGGTGTTGCTAAATCCTTCTGAGGAACCTGGGAAAGATCCTTTTCTTTCTTTTAACCTTCATCTTCTCTCCTACCAGATCCTTCCCTACTCTTTGTTTTAAAACATTCCCCCAATCTCTTCTACCTTCAGAAACCCTCTTTGACCTGCTCTTCCTCTCAGCTGCTGTCCAGGTCCCCTGCCCAGCACAGCCTCACCTGTCTACCCTGCTGCCTACACTTGTCCCTCTGTCCATCAGTCCCCAACCCACTTAAATTCAGAGCTACAGTTAACGTGGCCAGATAACCTCTGAACATAGAGAAGAGGATCCTGAGGATTCTGAACTTCGAGCCTGGGTGAGCAGGAGGGAGGGGCACCCACAGGGAAGCTCCAGTCAGCTGAGGGAGGAAGGGAGGGGGAGCCGCTTGGCTCCTCCACCATAAGCATTCAGGTGAAGGTACACAGAGCTCAGGGCCCAGAAGGGGGAGAGGGAAGTCAGAGTTGGAGATATGTGCTTGGGGGTTGGAGCCCAGAGATGACAGTTGAGCTGACAGATAAGAGCTCCAGAGGGAAGAGTGAGCAAGTGAGCCTGCTGTGGCCAGCCGGGGAGGGCCAGGAGGCAGCTGGATGCAGGAAGGTGTCCTAAAAGGAAGGTGAGAATGCCACAGCAATGAGGATATGTCAACAGAGGCATATGCTGCAGAGAGATGGAGGGGAGAATGGAGAAGAGGAAGGGGAGACCAGAGGCCATTAATAAATGTGGGCAAGCTGTTTTATTACAGCACTGAGGGCAGAAGCCAGACCACAGAGTACAACAGAAGACAGACAGAAATCGATAAATAAATAAAAATCATATATATTCAAATCAGGAATTTGTTAAAATGCTGTTTAAAGAAACTTAAGGAATACAGAAATACAATTGCAGGTGAGAAGACACCAACACTTAGGTGGTAGCTCACAACGATGACTTCTCTACCTAAAAAGATTGCACAAGGACACAGTGGTGGAATGATGTGACAAGATACAGACAAGGAAAGAGGTGGAAGACTGGGCTTTCTCAGGAGAAGAGAGGATTCTTTCAGAATGCACATGCCAGTATGCTAATAATGTCAAGTGAGAGCTGCTAGGTCTTTGAGAGTTCTTCAACTGGAATTGGATTTTAATTGGTGTTATACCAAAGAACAAAAAGAATCATCCCAGCAATATAGGGAAGGCCTGTTGCTATGGTCTGAATGTTTATGTCCTCCCCAAATCCACCTGTTGAAATCCTAACACCCAATCTGACGGTCTAAGGACGTGGGACCTTTAGGAGGTGATTAGGTCATGGAGGTGGAGCCCTCATGAATGGGATCAGTGCCCTTATAAAAGATCCCTAGGGAGGCCTCTGGCCCCTTCCACCATGTGAGGATTGGGCTACAACCAGGAAGAGGGCCCTTACCAGAAAACAAATGGGCTGGAACCTCAATCCCGGCCTCCAGAACTGTGAGAAGTAAGTTTCCATTGTTTATAAACTACCCAGTCTATGGTATTTTGTTATAGCTGCTTTCTACCAGCACAAAGCCGGATGGCTTTGGGGGTCAGCCCCCACTACCCTTAAAATGCTCTTGCTTTTCACAGCGTCTTTTCTTTCTCTATTTAAAAGTCACACATTCCTTAAACTCTCCAAGCACTTTTACTGGCAGCTTCCTTCCATGGAAGCAGGATTTCTAGGCTATGGAGTCCATGTAGCCTTTATATGAGAGCTTCAGAAAAAGCTCACTATTTTCTTAGTGAAAATATTTCCATAGGTGATTAGTTCCTATGGAGCTATCCATGGTTCTGCAAATTTAAAAATGGATTTTTTTGGCTCATGCTGACCAAAACCACTGAAGCTGGCCTCCAGCCTCCTCGCTAAAACCACGTTAGCTCACTAGAGCCACTGAGGTCTGTGCTGACTTAGACTCTGTTATCTTGCTAGTATCCTCAACTACCATGCACTCCAATGTGAGTCCTGGGGCCCCTGTTATCCATCTGTGGACAGCATGTGGCATCTAATAGGTAGAGAAGCATTCCTACAGGATGGAGCCTTGGAGTCACAAACTTTGCCAGCACTGAGCTTGTCCTGCACCCCTACCCCTGCATAATTTATGCCCCTCATTCAAGACAACGGTGTTCTTACACCACCCAGATATGAGCCCACCTCAGGACCTTTGCACATGTTTTTCCTGGTGTCTAGAACGCCTGTGTCCTAGAATTGGAATGGCATTTCTTTCATTCATCTGGATGGCTCACATTTTGGCTCCTCAGACAAGCCTTCTTGGACCACCCCATCTAATTAATGTGGGTCCCTTCCCATTGCCACTGCACATTACCCTGGTTTGTTTTCTTCAGGTATCCCTCAAAGTTACTGCTTTCTTGTTACACTTTTGTTTACAGTATTATCTATGTATTCCATTAAGTAACTGCAGGGCCCTTGTTTGTCTCATTCACTAATGTGTCCCCAGTACACACCATGCTCAGTAAATATTTACTGAATAAATGAACGGAAGGGACTTTAAATTCTCATTAGTCCAGATCCCTCACTTTAGAAATGAGAAGCGGTCTGCCAAACATCACACAGCTCATTCCCTGAAGTCAAGCCAGTGACAGTAAGCTCTACACTTCAGAGTAGAATCAACCACTAATGACTAAACAAAAGGTGAACACTGAGATTCAGGGAAAAATACTCCCCACAATATAAACCGTGGGAAAATTTAGTGTGACTCACTATACCATCATGACAAGGAAAGAGAAAAAGTTGCCCCTGTGAACTGATAGTTCTTAAAGGATTTGGATTCAGAGACTATGAACACTTTCCTAGGATTTATTAATATAAAATTTGACTAGGAAGGGAATCTATTTTAGTGCCTCTACTAATAACTGGTTTTATTTTAATATGTTTAAGAGCAAAAAAAGATACCCTCTCAAACATGTATGTTAAAAATGATTCAGAAAGTATAACTCTCTAAAAATGACTTGTGACCTTGAGAGAGGAACAGTGTCTGTACTTCCTCATCTGCCACTAATAACTAGTAAACAGAACAAAACACATGAAACAACTGTTTTCAGGCACTGGACAACAGGCATTGCAGGACTGCATTCCCAGAGTGAAGGTTGACAAAGTGAGCCTGATGACTCAGGGCAGTTTTCTGCCCAGAGGCAATCTCCACACTTGGGGGATGAGAGGATGGAGGAAGACACAGCCAGCAAAAATGCTGAATTAGAACACAAGACTCAGGGAGGCCTGGCCAGCTATAATTTGTTGGGCAGGGTATGGAAAAGGAAGGAACTATGCAGAAAGTCCCAGCCCTGCCTAGGGACTCCCTTGAGCCTTTGTTGAATGACAATCTGCGCATGCACAGGAGGGAGAAATTCCACAAGGCTGGGCAGGGAAAACTTTTGAGGCAAGAACAATCACTGGAGACCTGTAAACTGATTAATTCCCAGTGTTCACACAGGGCTAGGAGTCCTCATTAGCCAGAGTGTAGAGACCTCATCGAATAAACATTCAGAATAAACCGCAGAATAGGCACATATTAGAACAAATCTGACTCTAGAATAAAGGATACTTAGAATTGTACTAATAAAGCTTAAAAATAAAGCCTTGAAAGGATCAAACTGATATTCAAGTAACAATTTCCTGCCAGAACAAATCTAACACTTTTAAAAAGCATACAACAAAATCCAGCACCCCTAAATGTAAAAGTCACAATTTTCAGCAACTAACCAAAAATTCCTGGATTAGCAAAGCAGGAAAATAGGACGATTACCAAGTCAATAGGAAGAGAACTAAAAATGAGACATGATGGAATTATCAGAAAAGAACATTCTCAAAACTGTTATAAATAATCATAATATGCTCAAGGATTTAAATGACAACATGAACATAATGTAAAAATGGAAGATTAGAAATAAAAATTTCATTGGATATATTTAACAGATTAGATAATACAAAAGATTAAAGAACGTGAAGACATAGCAACGTACTCTATCAAAATGCCGTATGGCGAGAGAACAGGCAGAAGAAACAACGGGCAGAGCCTGAGTGCCCAGTCTAGCATATGTGTAATTTGAATCTCAGAAGGGGTGTGTATGTATTGTATGTGTGTGTGCATAAGTAAAATATTTGTAGACATAAAGGCTGAAAGTTTTCCATATTTGATAAAAACCAGAAGCCTATAGATCCAAGAAGTTTAACAAATACCTATCAGGATAAATACATATACACAAATCCAAAGTAAGGCATATTGTATAATCTGCTGTAAACCTGGAGGAAAAAAAGGATTACAGATAGAACAGGAGAAAAACTGCATACTTATCTTCAAACAAGATACAAGACAGAAGAAAATGAAATGGTACCTCTAAAGTGCAAGGGGAAAAAAAAGTCAACCTATACATATAGCATAAATGTCCTTTAAGAACAGACTAGAAACAAAAACATTTCCAGACAAAAGCTGAGAACATTGGTCACCAAACGACCTTTATATAAGAAATGTTAAAGGACGCACTTCAGGCAGAAGAAAAAAGATATCAGCTAGAAACCTGGACATATACAAGGGAATGAATTGCATCAGACTGGTAAATAAATGGGGGAAAATGAACCTGCATAGACTGTCTAGCAAGTGTAATGAATTAAAGTAGTAGCTGTCTGGCCTGGTCTCAGAAAAAAATCCCCTGCTTTCATACCAATCTAACAAATATGTATAAAAAAAATGCATAGTATACTATGCAAATATATTAAAATATCTTCAAAAAATGACTACTCTCTGGAAAACTATGAGTTATCAAGACTAATCTCTGATGCAACAGAAACAAAAAGAAAAATAACCAAGGAAAAATAAAAATAAAGTTATTAAAGAATTACTCTTAAAACCATTTTGGGGCTAGGCAGGTTATAGAACAGCTCACTGTACAAGTAAACGAACAGTTTCAGAGAACACAGAAAAGAAAGACAATTATCTAATTCATTTTGCAAAGTTAACTCTGATGTCAGAACTTGACATAGACACATAGACTTGACACAAAACAAAACCATACATCAATTTCACTTATTACTCACAGCAGCATAATTCTACTTTATCAATAGTTGACAGTTTAAGCCTAAGGGCATTTAAAGATAATTGTGAAATATCTTAGTGGGCAAGAATCATAAAAACACACTAAACAAAAGCTTTTCTGCATTCTATGAAGTATTTAGAAAATAAATACACATTAAAGGCTGGGTACGGTGGCTCACGCCTGTAATCCCAGCACTCTGGGAAGCCCAGGCGGGCGGATTGCTCGAGGTCAGGAGTTGGAAATCAGCCTGAGCAAGAGCGAGACCCTGTCTCTACTATACATAGAAAGAAATTAATTGGCCAACTAAAATATATAGAAAAAATTAGCTGGGCATGGTGGCGCATGCCTGTAGTCCCAGCTACTCGGGAGGCTGAGGCAGGAGGATTGCTGGAGCCCAGGAGTTTGAGGTTGCTGTGAGCTAGGCTGACACCATGGCACTCACTCTAGCCTGGACAACAGAGCAAGACTCTGTCTCAAAAAAATAAACAAATAAATACGCATTAAAAACACCTCATCTACAATAACAAAAATTAGGAATAAACTTAATATTCAGGAAATATACAGAATGAATAAGTAGAAAACATTAAATTTTACTAAGGAATATAAAACACAAAAAATTGGAAGAAAATGCCATGATTCTGGAGAATACCAAATACTACAGAGCTATCTTTCCAAATTTTAATTCTAGTAGACTTCTTATCAAAATCTCACCGTTTAAAACTTAGCAGAGGCCGGGTGCGGTGGCTCACGCCCGTAATCCTAGCATTCTGGGAGGCCAAGATGGGTGGATTGTTCAAGGTCAGGAGTTCGAGACTAGCCTGAGCAAGAGCGAGACCCGTCTCTACTATAAATAGAAAGAAATTAATTGGCCAACTAAAAATAAATATATAAAAAAATTAGCCGGGCATAGTGGCGCATGCCTGTAGTCCCAGCTACTTGGGAGGCTGAGGCAGGAGGATCGCTTGAGCCCAGGAATTTGAGGTTGCTGTGAGCTAAGCCATGGCACTCTAGCCTGGGCAACAGAAGTGAGACTCTGTCTCAAAATCAATCAATCAATCAATCTTAGCAGGAAGAAAAGCTAAGAAATTTTTGAAAAAAGTGAAATATACCTAACTCGTTATATATCATAAATATACACAAGGAGCGTAGTTCTAGTACAGGGAAAAATGATGAGCTAGAAGTTGTTTAAAAATAGCTCCTATGATGATGACACATGCACTATAAACTAATATAAGCTGGCATGAACCATTCAATAAATAATAATGAAAAAAGGAAGTTTTCTTCTAAAAAAACACTTATTGGCCGGGCGGTGGCTCACGCCTGTAATCCTAGCACTCTGGAAGGCCTAGGTGGGCGGATTGCTTGAGGTCAGGAGTTCAAAACCAGCCTGAGCAAGAGCAAGACCCTGTCTCTACTATAAATAGAAAGAAATTAACTGGCCAACTAACATATATAGAAAAAATTAGCCAGGCATGGTGGCGCATGCCTGTAGTCCCAGCTACTCAGGAGGCTGTGGCAGGAGGATTGCTTGAGCCCAGGGGTTTGAAGTTGCTGTGAGCTAGGCTGATACCACAGCACTCACTCTAGCGTGGGCAAGAAAGCAAGACTCTGTCTCAAAAAAAAAAAAAAAAAAAAATTAAATAACATAAAAAAAAACATTTACTAAAAGCATAAGAGAACACACAAAATGAAAAAGTATATATTCATACACATACAATTTCTAGATAGAGAAGAAAAAATGATAGAAGTTAAAGGAAAATTCAAATACATAAAAATCAAAAACACAGATGAAAGGCTAATATTTTTTTTTATCATGAAACAAGTAATATAATTTTTTTTTTGAGATAGGGTCTCACTGTGTTGTCCAGGCTGGAATGCAGTGGCACAGTCATGGCTCACTGCAGCCTTGAACTCCTGGCTTCAGTGAATCCTTCCCTTGGCCTCCCAAAATGCTGGGATTACAGGTCTGAGTCACTGCACCTGGCCTCATATAAATTGATTGAATACAAAGGACAACAGAAAACACACACATAAACACTTTCCCTGAGGGATATTCACAGAAAATTCAAATGATAGAATAAAAATACCAAAACACTGACCTCCTAAGTGAAAAAAAAAATGCAACAATCCTTTCTACCCTTCAGATTATGAAAATTTTAAAATATGGCAATTAAGCCAGGGCTGAAGGGCACACATACATAAATTTGTGTATTTCTAGAAAGCGATTTTTGAAGATGTCCTAATCAACCTCTGCCCTTATAATTCAACTCGTAAAAAAGGAGACAATTTATATGAGGACATGTTTTTATAAACAAAAAGTATTCAAACAGCTTTACTTTAAAATGGAAAAACTGTCAAGAGCCCTAAATTTAATTTGTGTCTAATAGTAAGAAAATGGTTAACCATGACACACATGTACCTGACAGTGTTATACAGCTTTATGTTTATGAAGATTTTTAAAAACATACATCCGTAAGCACATCACAGCAGCTATCATTTCGTTACACCTTGGATATGCTGTGCTCTTAGCATAAATAACCTAATTTAAATCCATATAGCACATTTGAAAGGTGTGTTTTGTCTGCAGATCTGATTCCTGACCCTGTGTTCTTCCACCACCCACCACCAAAGTTAAAAGCATACATGAAAGAAACGAAAATGAAAGATAACAAAAGGGGTGTGTGGATGAGGAGACAGATAAACAATGTTTTCATGTGAGTTTATTAGGAATATAAACTATAGAAATGCTAATAATGGCTCTTTCTTGGTGACAGAGATATGGGGTAATTCTTACATTCTTGGTAACTTATAAATTTCTACAGTATATCATTAACAGTCAGGAAACCACTTGAAATCATATTATAGCATCCAAATTCAGATGAAAGTATCTGGGATATTATTTTCATTAGGTAAAGATTTACTGGCATTTCTCTGACTACATTTTAGTTTAAGATTGTTTAATAAAGAGTAAGTTTTAATATGTTGTCTAGGCAGAATGGGTCTCTATCACAATGGGTCTCTGATAGATAAATTCTCTATCTATCACAAAAAGTTCAAAAACTGTTTTTAACCATCTTGGATATTCATGGCTATTATTTTCTTAGAGAGCAAGGACTACAGTGTATACAGAATTAATAACCCTACTTTAAAAGTTCACCATTTCAAAATAGAGTTATTCACACCTATAGAACCTCATCCTATTTTAACTATACATAATCCTACAATTTTATCCAGATTATATACTCTGCAAACTTAATTCATTTAATGGAAAAAATTGTGCATGAACATGGAAGTAAAGGTAGGCTTTACACTTTAGTCCCCGTTTCCTCCATTACTGTGTTAAAGGACACCATTACAAATAATTGCACAAGTCCCTCTGCTCCAACTCCTTCAGTTATAGTTCCCCATCCATAGGGACCTCTGGGTCAAGGTTATCTATGCTCACTCTTAGCCATCTTCAAGGAAGACATTAATATGTCATTGGTATTGCTATAATGTTTTGCTCCAATACAAATGATATATTCAGAACAATTGTGAATTTCACATGTGTTTATGTGCAACTGTCTGGAGAGAGTCGGTGAAGGTACAACTGTATCCGGCTGAACCTGGCTGAGCAGGAATACACAAAACACACACCTGCAACACAGTTCAAACAGCCGCCCATTCATATCAGGTGTTAGAGCTTTCCATGTGATTTCACAGCTTCACAATAATCCACAAGCTATAACCCTTCCAACACTCACTTCTGTAAGCTGGGCTTTTTCAAGATAGAGTACCATATCTATTGCAGTATTTGTTTTTCTTAACCATTTAACACGTGAAATTGTGCTACTGTTTCTATTCAGTTCCTATCTCATTTTTTAGTTTCAATGACAAAGTTTTTGAATGTTGTACCCCTAACTCCATTTCCCCCATAAGCCCCGTAGTAGTTTTTATTGCATAATTTTGCATAGTGTGGTTACTTTTAGGAATACATATATCACATGACAGCAGAATTGACTCTCAGTTTTCTTTCCACTGCTCACAAAGTCCTTTTTTGCTTAATTCAAGAAAGAATTTATTCACAGCCATGTTTTAGACCTGGCCCTAACAATAAAACCATCTAACTAATGATGGGCTTCAAGACTCCATACAAACCAACCAGCCCGGCTCAGAGCAGAGCGAGGAGGAAAATGCTTACTACCAACCACCACGTTCAGAAAATGCTTTGTTTTTCATCAGCCAAATCCTTCTAGGAAGAACTTACTGACATCAACAGGGGTTCCACCCAAACACCACTGCAAAGCACCAGGACACTGCTGTCCCACCTTAAATGTGGAAGCACCACGCAGGTAAGGAGTTGGGAACAGAGTGGGTTTCCACAGCACAGGCTCCCAAGGATTCCCAAAGCAGAATGAAGATTCTCCAACAACTGGAGAGAGAAGATTTTCATTCTGTAAGCTTTCCTTTGTCCTTGGGGGTTCTCTGGCCTATTCAATTATCCTCAGTTCCACCCACCATTGATGTATAGCAGGTCACTCCCGAATCTTTCTCTCTGCTCACAAATCAGTCCTTAAGAGTATCAGGCTCACTTGCAAGTTAATTAGACCCTCTCTGTTTAAAAGAACAGTATCCACCACCTAATACTCCATAGGGGGGCCTGTGTTTTACAGCAGATATGGTACCTCAAACCCATGAAACCTAGAGGGACTGAGGGAATTCCCTCCCTAACCCTTCACGCGAAGTGACTGGCCACAGATAAATCTTTCTTCAAAACAATTAGGGGGAATCCTGTCCCCACATCTATCACCCTGCAGGAGGAGTAGAAGCAGGGTACACATGGTCTTTAAAATCTGCCCCCACTTCCGCTCCTTGACTCCCAGTCCACCCAGAACCTCCCTGGTGGCCCCTCAGCATTACCCATTAGAGAAGCTCCCCAACCTCTGGTTGGATGTGCCTGAGGACCACCTGCAGCTCTGGACTTGGGATTCAGACACCAAGGGCAAGCTCATTTTTGTGCCACCACTGTAGCTCCTGAATGCCAGACTTGGTGGTACTTTATTTTTGAACACTGTATTAGGAAAAACTCAGTAGTTAAGATAGCCACTTAAGACATTGAACCTTTCATACAATTTAGTATCACTAAATTGAAACATAAGAAACCTTATTTTTAAGAATAAGCCTGTCCAAATCTGCAGCATGAACACATGTGGCCTGGCCTACATTATTTCCAAGCCTGGCCACAGGCACGATGACTGCCCTGTGCCCCGCTCTCCTTTCCCCAAACTGTGTGTTCCACTCATCAGGCACTTTGCCTCTGGACACACATAAAGCCCTTCCCCAATGACAGCAGACACAGCCCATGAATGGGAGAGAAGGCCAGACTGTCCTTGGTGACCAGCACTGGGCTTCCTCCCATACATGTGCAAGAAACAACAGTGTTCAGCCAGACCAGCCACTTGGCAGGCCCAGTAAAACTGCTTCCGTCACTCCAAAAAACAAATGCCTGAGCAGTCTCTTTCCTGGGCCAGCTACTATAGCAATCCTTTCCCACATAGGGTCAGGATTAAAAGGTCCTTTTCTTCTAGTCATTTCAGCATGACTATCCCACACTTATCTGACCACTGACTCGGGGGCTCTTTGTCTAGGGGTGCACGATGGGTGGGTACAGTGTTCTTATTCCCTGGATGGCATCTCCCCTACTCTACACAAAAGCACCTTTCAAACTCTGGGCTACAAAATCAGTTTCATGGCTACCAATTGGTATTTATTTATTTAAAACAGAGCAGACTATGATAAACTAGAGACTATGGCGGAGCAGTGTCCTGGTGTGCCTCGTACTTCATTCAGGTCACACCACAGAGGCCCCAGAACTTTGTTCTGGTACCGCCAAGCGCCTCTGGACGCTGTGCTCACCTTGTGAGACAGCTCCAGCTGTGCTTCCAGGACAGCCCACATAAGGGATGCCTCTGGCAGCCCCAGGTCTCAACTAGTCTAGACCCTGAGGGGGAGCACATCTCTCTACCTGGACCCTAGCTCAGTACCAGACACTTAGGGTACATTTGATAAATGAATAAAGCTGACCCAATCTCACACCCCTGCTCCTCAACAGTGTCATCCCCATCCCCACCCCTGGATCACCCTGGAAGGCAGGTAGTACAGAGGGGAGAGCAGGACACAGGTCACCAGTGACCTCAGTTCCCCTCCTCCCTTGGCAATAGTGCTCTTTAAAAAGCAAAAGAAAACCTGAGAAGGAAGGAGGCATAAAAGACATTTTAATTCATGAAGCATAAAAATAATTTCTTGAAACTGCTAAATAACTTGGGTATGCTACAAATATACCCAAGGTAGATGAATGAAACATTGTGAAATGAGGATGTTAAACACCTGACAGTCCATAGAGAACATTTTCAAAATCAACAGAAAGGGAAGGCGCCATGGCTCACACTTCTAATCCTAGCACTCTGGGAAGCCAAGGCAGGAGGATCATTTGAGCGATCAAGAGTTCAAGACCAGCCCGAGCAAGAGTGAGACCCCATCTATACTAAAAATAGAAAAACTAGGTGGGAGTCCTGGTGTGCGCCTGTAGTCCCAGCCACTCAGGAGGCTGAGGCAGAAGGATCACTTAAGCCCAGGAGTTTGAGGTTGCTGTGAGCTATGATGACGCCACTGTAACCTACCCACGGTGATAGAGCGAGACTCCGTCCTCCCCCAACCCCACTCAAAAAAAAAAAACCAACAGAAGAATGTAAGGTATGGTTTTTGTCAACTAAAATGATTCTGTTTAGTAAGTTAATTTTTCAAAGAGAACCAACCTAAAAATCTTAAGTACAAAAAGCAATGAGGATAAAAATACTATTTTCAGACAAAAAAAGAAGTACCAATTAACAAGACTATATGACTTTGAATCAACTCTAGGTAGTTAATTAATTATAATTTCCCAAAACCTAAATAAGACCAGTCTGATTAAACCACCGCAGCATTATGAACGAAGAGAGTTATGGGCAATTGCAATGTGCTGCCAGACTGTGCAATGGTATCACTGGGGAGCTTTTTCAAAAGTGCTCCTTGGAGAATGGGGAACACTTATACTAAGAAAAGAACTATCATATGATCCAGCAATCCCACTACCAGGTATATACCCAAAGAAAAATAAATCAGTATGTTGAATAGACACCTGCTCTCCCATATTCATTGCAGCACTATTCATAATAGTTGAGATATGGAATCAACCTAAGTGTCCATCAGTGGATGAACAGATAAAGAAAATGTGGTCTATGTACACAATTCAGCCTTAAGAAAAAACAAAATCCTATCATTCACAGTAACGAGAATGAGCCTGGAAGATAGTAAGTGAAATAAGGCAGGCACAGAAAGATAAATACTGCATGTTCTCACTAATATGTGGGAGCTAAAAAAGTTGTGCTCATATAAGTATAAAGTAGAATAATGCAAAGTGGGGGGGAGAGGGAGAGCCAAAGGTTGGTTAACAGATACAAAATTATAGCTAGATTGGTAAGAGGAGTAAGTTCTAGTGCTCTATAGCACTGTAGGGGACTACAGTTAGCAACAATTTATTGTATATTTTCCAATAGCCAGAAGAGTGAGTTTGAATGTTCCCAACATAAAATGACAAATGTCTGAGGTGATGTATTTGCTAATTACCCTAATTTGATAAAAAAATTACAATGTACCCCATAAATATGTACAATTATTATGTGTCAAGTAAAATAAAAAATAAAAGGTGGTCCTTGGGCTACACCTGCAGCCACCTAACAGGTCGTGGGGTAGAGCCCAGGCCTCTCGCCCAGTGATGCTGGTGTGTCCCAAGGCAAGGGCCACTGTTCCAGAGTCCATGTGTTTTGGTATCTGTCACTGATACAGCATATTTAAGGTGTGAAAGAGGATATTCAGGGTAAACCAAAAAGAAAAAGGCAAGGTCAGAAGATTGAGATTAGAGTTGCAATGCAGATAAAATAACAAAGAAATATTAATAATCCACATCCAAAGGAACATGCACATGATTTCACCATGAAATATATCCTAATGTGGAAATAGTTTAACGATTGGTTCTTACTATGCTTGTATTTGTACTTTTTCACAATTAATATCATTCAGGAAAGTATTTTCACATTCTGATTACTCATCTTCCCTCGGAAAGGACTACCCCTGTTCATAACTCTTTCCGACTTCTTAATTCTTTGTCAAAAGCAAGTGGGGCAATCCCAGCTATCAATCATACTCGTTTCTCAGAGCAAGATGATCACGAGAGGTCAGAGACACAGATGCACTGAGCCAATGGGTGGGCAAACAACACCTGTGGATCTATCAGCACTGGTTGGTGGTATCAGGCATCTCACTCAATTCCCACTTTACAGGATGAAATCCCCAGCTTGGGAGTGCCTAACCCTCTGCCTGCCTGGGGTCACCATGTAGGTGATGGGCACCCCGCTCAGGTCACATTCAAGCCCATGAGGCTATACAAACACGTTCTCCATCATGATCAGCTACTTGCCGTGGAGGTAAAGAGATGTACCCATGAAAAGCAAGCTAGCAAAAGGAAAATGATGGTAAAAGGAGTGATTCATGACAAGAAACTGCTTTGACAAGGGTAGGAACATTCTCAGGCAATGTTGGTGGAGACTTCATGGAGCTGATTTTAACTGGCTCCCAAGTGCTTTGCATACAGTAGGTGCTCAGTAAGTATTTGTTGAATATAATTGGCAAGAAATAGGATATGGCACATCCGGGTACTATGCCATTAACAAATGTGGAGGAGACCATATATAGGTTTATCACAGAAAGCCAGAATAAAATGAACAGAACAGCCTACAGCCAGCCTTTTAAGGGTTAAATGTCAAGTTAAAACAGAACACGTGCAATGATGGAGCCAGCGGAGAGGTGGTGAGGGGATCTACAGCTCACCCACCTGCCAGGGACAACTAAAAGCTGAGCCTAAAAGAGAGGAACAGGACAGATCTTCCAGGGCCCAGAAAATGTGTTCTGAGCCAATTAAAAAAAAAAAAAAATCAAGGGCTATTTAACTCCCAACATACATTTTATGGCTTTTTAAATTTTAAGGGTTCCAAACTAGAGTTCTCTTGTTATTGCTGGTATTAACTTGGGGGGACAGCAGGGAAAATGGTTTTTCACAAGTGGAGAGAAGGCAGGGCCACCAGGCTGTGAGTCTGGTTACTTAGGAAAAAGATGAGGCAGTGCTCAGTCACTAGCATTCCTCATCCTGTGGAGGAAGAAGAGGGAGGAGACACACTAACTAGGTGCATGTGTGGATGCCTCCTCTCTGTGCTTAAGACACACCTTGTCTCCAAGTCCTCTACTTCTACCTATCCACCTACCCTAAAGCTGCAGCCGAGGTTCCCTACTAGCTGTGCCTACAGCAGGACTGAAGACCACCATTTTTCAGAAGAATGGCTCAGGAATGTCTCATGCTAGTGAAATTATTAAAAAACACACCCACAAAATTTAAAAATTAACAAATTTCATTAATATACAAGCTTTGACATTTCACTTTAATTTTGACTTTATCCCTCATATTGCTCAGAGCTGCTGGGGGTGTCAGCTGTTCCAGGAAAGGCTCCCGTTCCTGCAGCTCCCTCTACTGCCTGCAGGGCACACCCCTGAGGTCTGACAGCACAGCCGGCTCACATGGGGGGGGGGGTGAGAGTCGACAGCTGTGGACTTTGTCCTTAGGATAATTACATCCAGTGGCACCATAATATACGTGTATGTGTGTATACATATATATTTGCAAAAGTCCTAAATAAAATATTAGCAAACAGAATCTAGAGCACTTTTTATTGTGATAAAAAATGGTAAATTTTGGCTGGGCGCGGTGGCTCACGCCTGTAATCCTAGCTCTCTGGGAGGCCGAGGCGGGCGGATTGCTCGAGGTCAGGAGTTCGAAACCAGCCTGAGCAAGAGCGAGACCCCGTCTCTACTATAAATAGAAAGAAATTAATTGGCCAACTAATATATATAAAAAATTAGCCGGGCATGGTGGCGAATGCCTGTAGTCCCAGCTACTTGGGAGGCTGAGGCAGGAGGATTGCTTGAGCCAGGAGTTTGAGGTTGCTGTGAGCTAGGCTGACGCCACGGCACTCACTCTAGCCTGGGCAACAAAGCGAGACTCTGTCTCAAAAAAAAAAAAAAAAAAGGTAAATTTTATGTTGTGTATAAGTGTATAGTTCAGTGGCATTAAGTATATTGACATTGTTGTGCCACCATCACCACCATCCATCATCTCCAGAACTTTTTATCTTCCCAACTGAAACTCTGTACACATTAAACATTAACTCCCCATCCCCCCTTCCCCCAGCTCCTGGTAACCACTATTCTCCTTTTTGTGTCTATGAATTTGACTTCTCTAAGAACCTCATATAAATGGCATCACACAATATTTGTCCTTTTGCGATGGGCTGACTTCACTTAGCATGATGTCTTCAAGGTTCATCCATGTTATAGCGTATGTCAGAATTTCCCTCCTTTTTAAGGCTGAATAATGTTCCACAACACATTTTATTTAGCCATTCCTCTGTCAATGGACACTTGGGTCGCTTCTACCTTTTGGCTATTATTTAAAATGCTCTTAACACTTGTGTACGAATATATCTCTTCCAGACTCTTTCAATTCTTTGGGTGTATAGCTAGCAATAGAACTGCTAGATCATATGGTAATTCTATAATTTTTGGAGTTATTTTTAATATTCTCCTAAATTATCTATAATGTGTTTAATTAGTAATTATAATCATACTCTTAGAAAAGATTCAAATTATGGGCTGTGATTACTTCCATTTCCTTGTTAAATGTCTTCACTTTGGTTTTCCCGGGATGGATAAGCAGGGAATACAAGGATGTAAAACACCCTTTAAATGCTGAAGAGAGGTTACTATAGGTTGAGCATCTCTAATCTGAAAATTTGAAATCTGAAATGCTCCAAAATGTGAAACTCTTTGAGTACCAGTATGATGTTCAAAGGAAATGCTCATTGGAGCATTTCAGATTTTCAATTTGAGACGCTCAACAGTAAGTATAATGCAAACATTCCAAAATCGGAAAAAATCTGAAATCTCAAGCATTTCAGATAAAGGAAACTTAACTTATATAATTGAAGATAAATGGCACACGAATCTGTGGCCAATTTTGAGGCTATCTTAGAGACAAAAACCTTGTAAACATTATTTGTTTCTCTTACTGTTGCCTGGAATCACTCCCTTCCTGTCAGACAGCCTTGCAATTTTAATGTACACACACGCCACACATTATCCCCAAGGGTGGGGTCCAGGCTTCATCAAGCTGTGCCTTTGGTTCTGTACACAAGCCTGGCTCTTAAGACACTCAGAATTTGCTGAATGATTGACAATAGGAGAAGGAAAAGAACTCGAAGAAGAGAAATCTTCCAGAACAAAATACTCCAATTAGCAACATCACCATAAACTATACAAAACTCTACAATCAAGTTATTCAACTAGAGATGACTGGGTGTCCTTGCCCATGTTTTAAGTTTCTGTGGCATAAACATCTGTATTCTACAGATGGTTATGTATAGAAAAACCCTCTGTTAATTTTAATCTTCATTTTGAGTTGTGCCATGGTTCTTGGAGAACATTAATCCCTAAGAGGATTTGGAGTCCTAAATCTACAAAAGTAATGAAGCCTTTAGTAGCCCATAGGAAATTTAAGGGCTCATTTTTACTCAGTTCTTCAAAACATATGCGGCAATAAAATAGTTTCAAAGCTATCGCTACAACCAACATTTTAGAATCAAAGTTAAGAACACAAAAGTGAACTGTATTATTTGAAGAAGTTAATGGAAAACTTTATTCAAGCATGATCAATCTTTAATTACAGATGCAAATTCAAGCTATTAAGTTTAGTTTTACTTTTGACAAACTAAAACAAAAATGAAAAATTACTAAGCAATATAAATCCCACCAGTCTACCAAAGCATATCAGGCTAAATTCCTAAAGTAAATTCAATAAGACAGGTGATACTGTAAACTTAGTTTATCTCCTCATTAATAGCTTTGAAAATAAGTCAAATATTGGAGAGAAATCCTCCTCCCAATAATCTGTATGTTACAATGTCACCTTAAAGTACCAAAAAAGAACAGAAAATCATCAGACCTTCTCTTTAATGCAGAGAGTAAAGAAGGATAACAACAAAAAAAGACAAATGAAATCTTAAGAATGATAATAATAGCTATCTACATAGTATAATTCTCTAACAACGGGATCTTATTATTGATCACATCTACAAACATTTTATTTCCTGCAAAAATGATTCTACTTTATGTGACAAAGAATCAAATTCTCAACACTTTTCTTCGTTTATCTTGACTTCTAGAATCAGCTTTTCCAACTATTGCTTTCGTTAGATAACTAATCAATTACAATTTAATTTTCCTATTTCATTACTAATGCATGGCCATTAATTTCAACTCCTAGATATGAAAGGAAGAACTATCTTGGTTAGGATTAAATACATGTAGAGTAGAGTAGCTATAACCAAACCTCTACTCCAAAGAAAATTAACTCCCAATCTATAGTTATTGCATCTAGTATACTTCAGGCTAAAATGTTCGAGTGCCAATTTTCCACTCTTAGTGCAAAGACACCTCACAGAGGGCAAAACTTCAAACACTTCATTTGGAAGTATATGATTACCTAGAGTAAAGAAAGGTTCAAAGTGCTTGCTGATATTCACAGTGAAGTCTAATTCAGCCTTCTACTTGTAATGCCAATAGCAATAGGCTAAGAATAAAAATTTCTCAACTATACTTTTTATCTCTTCTAAGTACCACCATTTCTATCAATTTCTGAATATTCAAACAACAGAGTACACTACAGGACTGCACAATTTACTTCTTCTTTCCACTCTTCACTTTACCTCCAAATCAGAAACAGTTTAACTAGTTATTTGCAGTAATTTTGACGAGTTTTGTATTAGCATATGTTATAGATCCTTAGTGCCCTCTAAAGCTACAAAGGCAAAGCCTACTGAAAACACAACTAAACCCCCCAAAACACAAAGCCAGAGGTGATGTCACCACAGAAGAAAGTTAGTCCTGTAGTCAGCTCCTAAAAGCAGGCCACATACTTAGTTCTGGTATTTCTAGAGGCCAGAAAAAGGCCAGAAACCCAAAAACAAACCTGGAACTTAAGGAGACAATCTGGTACTTCTAAGATCCAAGAGAAATCTCTCCAGAGGTTCTTTAAAAGAAACAAGTAGCCAACATTCAGCTACTCCAAAACCAGAAGGACAAATAACAACAAAAACAAAGGACTCTATATGATAGGCAGCTTACAAACTCAACAAAACCCCTGAAGTATAGGGGAAACAATTGTTTTCCTGACATTTCTCCTGTACCCGTGGAGCTGTTTTTCTTTCCCTAAACAAAAATCTCACTTGGGACCTCAGAAACAAACCAAGCATGGCAGAGGCGCTCTGGTGTGTAGGGCGCCCCCTGGGTTCCCATAAGCCTCAGGGCCAACCCCTTGTATATGACACCCTGACCTCCACTCAAGAGGCCAGCACAGCAGATGGGGATCAACAGATTTCCTTGAATTTATAAAGCGCCATTAAGAAAATGAAAATATGTGATATTATTTCAGAAAGAAACGACAAAGAGATGCCTCTGTCCTCACAGGCTTAGGTGCTTGCCTGGAATGAGCTACCCAGGTGTAAAGGCGAAATGGTCAGAATCTCTAAAAGGGAGAAGGCAGGCCTACAGGACAGAAACTGCCCCTCGATCTGGCCATGCTTTCGGGGTGTTCCAATGTTGGCCTTTCAATTAATTTTCAGACCATGTAAATAACGTCTTCATTTAACCCACACTGAACTTTTCAAGTACTGTTCTCAGTTTTTGTGACATTCATTCACATTTTTAGTTCTTTTCAGTCAAGATTTTTTTCATCATATGACTACTTGAGGAAATTTATTCATAGGAACATAGATTTTATATAAATAATACCATCAATACCATTCTTTTAATATAAAGAATACCATCAAATCAAGAGTTTTAAAAATTTGGTATGTAGTACCATCTCCTAAGAGAAGTCTAGAAGTACACAGTTTATACCAATAAGATGGCCACTCCAAACTCGACAGTTTGGAGCAATCAAGTTAATCATCTAATATCCAAAGAAGCACACAAGTTTATCAAACATATAAAACAATAAGCTCCCTAACACCAAGGCCATATAAAATGTGTACACTGGCTAGAGAGCAGAGTGGCAAAATGTGTTTTAGAGGATGGTTTGACAGCTTGTATCAAAAATATTAAATGAAATAAAACAGACTTTTGAGAAATCCAAATCTAGAAATCTATCCTGCAGAAAAAAATAATCATGGATTTTCATTAGGATTTGATCAAAAGGGACGTTCTCTGCAGTGTGTCTGAACAGCAGGGTATCTGCTGTACTTAAAGGAGACTCTGTGCCTAATGACACACAGAGCTATTCGTGATCTATGAGGAACCAAGCATGGTACACAGAATAGTGAAGTGTGTTCTCACATGCAAATGACACACAGAGCACTGTGAATAAGGCAAAGGTTTGAGCCAGACCTTCTGATTCAGAGCTGGTTCTGTCACTTCCTTGAGCCCACTCTAACCTGGTGATCCATTTCTTAGTCTCCCAGCTATGAGGACAACCTACTCTTCACCTTCTTCCCACACATGTGGATACTGTGGTACTGTGCCAGGCTTTTACTGCTGTACCAACACACTTCTCTGTTTGAGCTTGAGCTGACCATGTAAGGAGAGTATCGTAGGCCATGAGGCTCGGGATATAAACACCAAATCAGATCCAGCTCTTGCTTATCAAGGATAATGCCATCTGTAGACCTGCTCTAAGAAACCCCTTTGGAACCTGCTCTAGTCTCAAACCCATTCTGCAAACCCCATGTTCTACTGCAAAGAAAAGTCAAATGGGGAAAACATAACAATAGCTCAGAATGAAGAACAGATCTATGCATAGCTAAAAAGTAGGTTAAAGAGCTGGATAAACTACCAAATACAACTTTTCTTGAACTTATAGGAGAGCTGAGGTTGCAAGGCAACCAAACACGACCTGGAATCCAAAGACAAACTCTCGGAAGGAAAGCTGGGGCACGTGGACTGTCTCAACTGTGACAGAACAGCAGAGGGAGACAAAGGGAAGAAGAAATCAGCTGAAATTCTAAAGAACTGCTAAAGGCTGACTGTGGGCTGGCACAACAGTATAGCAGTTCCCTCATGAGGAAGTCTGGGGGCGAGGCAGGAGACCAGAAACAACTTCCTTTGGAGCTGCAGGCACAGAGGAAGAGACTTGCTACCCTCATGGGCAAGACATGGAGCCCCACCCTCAGGCCCAGCCCTTTGTCTCTGGCTTCTGGGGGAAGGGCAGCAAACCCTGCTGACCCAATCTTGAGAAAGCTCCACTCTGGGGGCTGAGGCACACTGGGCCTGAGATCAGAACAGCAAAGAACTGCCCTGGCTCCTACTACCCCAGCCTAGCAAGAATCAAGTAAAAATCAAAAGCAGTCCACCCCTAGAAGAGGGGCAAGGATGTAGAGAGAGAAGTCCTGTGTGACTCAGGCACATGAGGACAGCTGAAAGCTGACAGCAGATCACAAACACCAAGAAAAACCTTCCAGCAACCCCAAACCCTCGCCTAAGCACAAAGCGTCTTTATAGGAGTTTACAGTTTGTGGTGTTCTGAAGATAATCACAGCAAAATCAAAACCCCAAAAGAGCTCAACTCCTGACTAGAATGACTCAATCCTCCATACCAGCTGCCCGAGAAGAGTGATGTCCATTTCTAGGCATAAATATTATATATCTCAGTCTCTCCTGCTCTATAGAAGATGTCCAACATTCAAACAAATATAAGGAAATATACAAAGATTAAGACAAAAAATACAATTCATTGTTAAGAAACAAAGCAATCCACAGAATCAGAACTTAGAAAAGAATTCTAAGATGACCAAGGTAATGGTCTATCCTACAGGGACATTAAAATAACTATGACAGATGTTACAGGATCTACTGAAAAGGTGGACAACCTGCACAAAGAAACGGTAATTCCATCAAAGACACAGAAACTATGAGAAAGAGTCAAATGTTAAAGCTTGAAATAAAAAACAAGGTATCAAAGATGAAGAATTCCTTCAACAGTCTCATCCTGAGACTCCGCAATGCTGAGGAAAGATTCAGTGAACGTGAAGATAGGTCAATAATTAAAACTAAAAACAAAAATGAAAAAGTAGATCATATAATCACAGATCCAAGAAACAGAACTCTAAGGAGAATTTTAAAGTAATAAATACCTACTCCTACGTAAATCATTTTCAAATTTCTAAAACCCAAAGAGAAAGTCTATATAAGGGCACTACATGACAAACATTATATAGAAAGGAATAAAGACTAATTACAGATTTCTTGTCAAAAACAATACAATCCAGAAGATGGAATGACATCTTTAAAATAAGAACAACTATCAATTGAGAATTCTACACCCAGTAAGATATTTCAAAAATGAAGGCAAAATTCAAACTTTTTCAGACCACACCTCCCCCAAAAGGGCTGAGATAGAAACCACTGCTATCATAAGGACATGAAAGATTCGAACAAATACAATTATACTTGTGCCGATTATATAAGGAACATTGTATCTAATATCTAATAATTATAGAATACGTAAGATTCCCAAATGTTTAGAAATTAGGTAGTAGATGCCTATGTAAACTACATAGAAAATTATAAAGAAAATTAGAACATTTATAAAAATCAAATTTAAAAAAGATGCATATCAAAACATGTGGGATGCAACAAAAGCTCTGCTGAGTGGAAAACTGAGAGCCTTAAAAGCATACATTTTAAGAAGGCTAAAAACCAAACATCTAAAACCCATCAATTAGTCAAAAAAACCAGTAAATTGATAGAAAATAGAATGAAGGAAATAAGAGAGCAAAAACTAATTAAACAAAACAATAAAATAAGATCAACAATGACAAAGGCTGCTTTGAAAAATCTAACAAAATTGATAACCCCTTGGACAGGATTGATAAAAGAGAAAAATAAGGAGAATAACCAATATTAGGAATAACAGAAGTAGATATCATTAGAGAACCTATATAGACATTAGAGAGACAAGGATAGAGTGTGTGCAGTGGCTCAAGCCTATAATCCTAGCACTTTGGTAGACTGAGGCAGGAGGATCACTTGAGCCCAGAAGTTTGAGGTTGCAGTGAGCTATATGATCATGCCACTGCACTGTAGCCCAGGCAACAGAGCAATGCACCATGGTAAAAAAAAACCAAAAAACAAAAAAATTCCAGAAAGACAAGGGTATTGTAAACTTTATGTGAATGAATTCAGATAAAATTCCTAGATATACACAATTTTTTCAGAACAGATATATTTAGAAATATAAAATTTGAATGGGGATGGCATTATCAAAAATGGTGGAACCTTTGGAAATTTTCTCTTCCATAAAAGCAATGAGAACACTGGGGAAAATTGTCAAAAATCAATCTTTTCAGGTCTCTGGAAATTAACCTAAGGCTTGTAGCAATCCAGTAGTATTTATTCAGTAAAATTGGCTGAATCTTGGTAAAAAGACAAGCTTTGTGGACTTTTAACTTGTGCTATTCCCACCCACCCCACATCAACTCGATGGCAGCCCTGAAAACCAACAGCCTGCAAGTCATATTGAAAACCAGCACTCTGACAACCACTGGAGGGGCAGAATGGGTCTGAGTTCCTTCAAAGCCCCACTTCCAGAGTATTGTCATTTGAGCTGACTGGTGGTTCCCTGGAGATCCCATTATCAAAGATGTCTGTATCTGATCTGCTTTGGAGCTCACTCAGTACAAACAGGCCCTGCCCCCCACCCAGGATGTTGGCAGAAAACAATCACAGACATTTGCTGAAAATTGCAGCTGCCTAAAGCAATGGATAGCTGTTGGAGCAAATAATAACAGGCAAACCAAAAAGCTTAAAAGGAAAAGATGTGGATGTATACATGCATTGTTGAAAAGAACTTTAACATATTACTAGGAATCTGTTAAAGAACTTCAACATATTACTAGACCACATACATGCATAAGGCTTGCACATGCTCAGGAAAGTCATGACAAAAACCTAAGCTCTCACCTCTGAGTAAATCTGATGCTCTGTGCAAGTAGGAAGCACAGGCAGAATGGTAAAGTGCCTGATTGAGTACTGAAGGAGTGTCCCAACACAGGGTCATGCAGCTGGCAAAGACTGAGAGATTTTCTGGTTCCAGGTGTTTAAGGAAATCTCTGTTTAATCATTATTAGACTAGTAAGCTAACTGAAGACATGACAAAGTGGCCACACATGACAAAGAACACAGCCTTGAACAGAATTAGTCCCCAAAAGCCCTCACACATGCAGACAACTACAACAAACTGCAGAAATAACAAACCATGGGGAGGGGGAGAATCTGCCCCATTAGTTGCCACATTATCTAAAATGTCTGGTTTTCAACAAAAAAAATTACAAGGCATGCCAGGAAACAAGAAAGTATGGTTCATAGCGGGGGGTGGGCAGGGCGGGGGGGGTGGGTGGGTGGGCAGTCAATAGAAACTGGCACTGAGGAAGCCCAGATGAACTTAATAGACAAAGATTTTATATCAGCTGTCTTAAATATATTCCAAAACTAAAGGAAACCATCTCAAAAGAACAAAAAGAAAGAAGCAGAAATAATGGCCCCAAAACTTCCAAACTTTGATGAAAAAAACCATTAATCTACATATCCAAGAAGCTCAAAGAACTCTAAGCAAAATAAAATCAAACAGATCCCCACCTAGACACATCATAATCAAATCATCAGAAGCCAAAGATAGGATGGAATTTCGAAAGCAGTAAGAGAAAAGTGACTCACCATGTTCCAAGCTCCTTGATAAGATTAAGATTAATAGGGGATTTCTCAAAGAAACTGAAACCATGGAGGACAAAAGGTTGTATGATGATATATTTAAAGTGCTGAAAGAAAAATACCGTCAACCAAGAGTTCTATATCTAGTATAACTATCTGTGATGGTTAATTTTAGGTGTCAACTTCACTGGGTTAAGGGATACCCAGGGTGGCTGAAAAAACATTACTTCCAAGTGTGTCTGTGAGGGTGTTTCTGAAGGAGACTGGCATTTGAATCAGTGGAATAGGTAAGGATGATCTGCTATCACCCAATGTGGGTGGGCACTATCCATTTGGCTCCGGACCCAGACAGGAATAAAAAAAGGCTAACAAAAGGTAAATTCTCTCCCTCCTGGAGGTGGGGCACCATCCTTCTGTCCTTCCTTGGCTATCAAAACTCCAAGTTCTCTGGCCTTTGACACTGGGACTTGCACCAGCAGCCCCCCAAGTTCTCGGGCCTTCAGACCTGGACTGAGCCATGCTCCTGGCTTCCTGGTTCTCAATGTGCAGGCAGCTTACTGTGGCAGTTCTCAGACTCCGTAACTGTATAAGCCAATTTCCCTGATAAATCTACTCTCATAACTTTCTTTCTCTCCATTTGATTCTGTTTCTCTGGAGAACCCTACTATATACTATCCTTCAATAACCAAGGCGAAATTAAGACATTCCCAGATTCACAAAAACTGAGAGAATTCATTGTGATGATCTGCTCTACAATAAAAACTAAAGGCAGTCCTTTGGTGTGAAGTGAAAGGACACTAGAGACTAACTCAGATCCACATGAAGAAATAAAGAGCACTGGTAAAGGCAACCACACAGGTAATTGTAAAATACAGGATAAATATATCTGGGTAATTCTTTCCCCTGATTTAAAAGACAACTAAGTAAAGCTGTAATTATAAATCTGTGTTGATGGGCACATAATTTGTATGACAATAATAGCACAGGAGGGAAGGAGAATGGACCTATATAAGAGCAAAGCTTTTCTATACTATTGAACTTAAATTGATATTAATCTGAACTAGATTTTAATAAATTAACATGTTAACTCTAATTCCCGGGCAACCAACGAAAAAACAGCTAAAAATATATAGTAAAGGAAACATGAAAGGAATTAATACACTAGAGCAGTGGTCTCCAACCTTTTTGGCACCAGGGATCAGTTTCATGAAAGACAATTCTTCCACGGGGGAGGAGGCTTGGGAGGAGGCGTAGCTCAGGCGGTGATGTGAGGCCCTGTTTTCCTAACAGGCCACATACTGGACAGACTGGGCAGTGGCCCAGGAGTTGGGGACTGCAGTGCTAGAGTATACCTACTGAACACAAAAGAAAGCAGTAATGAAGGAAAGGTAGGGTAGAGGGGAAGGCATGAGATATATAGAAAACAAACAGCAAAATGGCAGATGTACATCCTACTTTATCAGTAATTATACTGAATGAATTAAATATTCCATTTAGAAGGCAGAGATTGGAAGAAGGAATAAAAAAACATGATCCAACTCTACACTGTCTACAAGACATGCTAAGACTCAAGTAGTTTTAAAATGAAAAGAATGGAACAAGACCATGCAAACAACCAAAAGAGAGCGGGAATGGCTGTACCAATATCAAACAAAATGTAAGACAAAGTTGTTACTAGAGGAGAAAAAGGACATTTTATTATATAGTCATAAAAAGATAAATCCATTAAGAGACATAACTAAAAGTGTATGTGCAAGTAGCCACAGAACCCTAAAATAAAGCAAAACCAGATAGAATTGAAAGGAGAAATAGATAATTCAGAAATTAATATTAGTGGAAGAATTCAATATCCCATTTTTAATATGAATACTGAACTACACAGAATGAACAGAACCAGAGAGAAGATCAGCAGGCAAAAAGAAAATCTGAATGGCAGTATAAACCAACAAGACCTAACATAACATAGAGCAATCTACTCCCAAACAGCAGAATACACATTCTTCTCAAGTGCACATGGAAGAAACTCCATGGCCGAGAATATGTTAGGCCACAAAACAAGTCTAAATTTAAAAGGACTGAAATCATATAAAGTATCATCTCTGAACACAGGGGAATGAAATCAGAAATCAGTAACAAAAGAATTTGGGAAACACCTATATTAGAAGAGCAACCTGAGGCCAAAGCAAACAGAAGAGAGTAATAAGGATGAGGGCAGAAATTAATGAAAAAGAGACCAGAAAAATAGCAAAAATAAAAAAATCCCAAAAGTTGGTTCTTTGAAAAGATCAGCAAAATTAGCAAACCTTTAAATAGACTGACCAAGAACAGCAGAGAGAAGATTCAAATTACTGGAATCAGAAGTAAAAAGTGGGACAATACCGCTAACCCTTACAGAAAAAAAAAAAAAAAGGATTACAAGAAATACTATGAACAACTGCATGTCAAAAAAATATATAACCTAGAGGAAATGGACAAATTCCTAGAAAGATACAAACTACTAAAACTGACTCCAGAAGAAACAGGAAGCTTGAATAGATGTATAATAAGAGATTTAAACTAGTAATCAAAAAACTTCCCACAAAGAAAAGTCCAGGACCAGTTTCACTGGTGAATTTTATAAAACATGTAAAGAAGAATATGAATTCTTCACAAACTTTTCAAAAAGCAGAAGAAAAAGAATCCCACACTCATTCTATGAGGCCAGTATTACCTTGATACCAAAACCAAACACAGACACCACCAGAAAACTACAGAGGAATACCTCTTATGAATGAAGATTCAAAAATCCTGACAAAATATCAGCACGTTGAATCAAGCAGCATATGAAAACCACTATAAACCATGACCAAATGGGTTTAACTCAGGAATGTAAGGTTGGCTCCACATAGAAAAATAAATCAAACCACAAGAATAGAGGCCAAAAACTAAATAATCATCATAAGACATGCAGAAAAAACATCTGATAATACCCCAATCCTTTTCATGATAAAAGCACTCAACAAACTTGAAATAGAAAGGAATGTTCTCTACCTAATAAAGGGTCGAAATAGAAAAGAATGTCCTCTACCTAATAAACGGTTTCTATGAAAAACCTAAAGCTGGGACCATAATTACTGGTGAAAGCCTAAAAGCTTTCCCCCCTAAGACTGCATACAAATGAAGGCTGTTCACTCTTGTCATATCTCTTGAACATTGTACTAGAGATTCTAGCAAGGGCAATTAAGCAAGAAAATGAAATAAAAGATGGGAAAAGAAATAGTAAAACTATCTACTAGTAGACAATACGATCTTCAATGTAGAAAATCCTTGGGAATCCACACATATACACATTACTATTAATATTAGAACAAATTAGTTCATCAACTTATAAATTTGTATAAGATTTATATATAGAAATCAGCTGAATTTCTGGCATTATCTTTGAATCAGAGCTTGCTCTCTTACCTTTTCCATTACTATGATAATATGACCAGATTCACCTACTACAGGGAGAAAGACATATAGCACTGAACTGAGTCACACAAGCTGTTCTAGCTGAGGCCATTCAATATCACACAGCCAGCCAGCCAAACCCAGAGGTGTAAGGAAGCCCAGTCGAGGTCAGAGCTGCCTATTCAACCACCCTGGATGTGTGAATAGTGAATGGTACATGCCATCGAGGTTTTGGGGTTGTTTGTTACACAGTTTATTATGGAGACTGTGTTTAATACATATAATTGATGTTTAATACATAGTATTAAAAACCCTAGAGCAAACATTATTCTTAATGGCGAAATACTGAAGGTTTTTTCTTGAGATTATAATACAGACAGCAATAAACATAAAATAAAAACAAAATTTAAATGATACCATCAAAAATAACATTGAAAAATACCACAGAATCAATCTCTCAAAAGACATGCAAGGCCTCTACCCCCAAAATGATAAAATATGTTCACTAATTGTGAAGATGTCAATTGTTCCTAAGAATGAATGTAGTCCCTGTTAAAATTCTGGACAGTCCCCAACCCTGAGTGGAAACTGACTTGACAGCATGTAAGTAAGTATGTGCAAAGGGTCAAGAATAGCCAAGACACTCCTGAAGAAAACAAGTAGGAATACTTTCTCTATGAAATCTATCAAGACTTAGAGATACAATAATTATGACTAAGACATGGAATCGATATAAGAGAAGGTAACAGACCAGAAGAGAAACCAAAACAGACTCACCCATACATAGACAGTCCCGGGGTTTATGGCAAAGGTGGTAGCACAGCAGTGGTGACAGTGTTAGAGTGTCACCCTCACATATTATACGCACATCACACACACCGTTCCAAGGTGGATCACAGCTCTAAATATGAAAGCTTCTAGACGATAACATAAGAGAATAACTTCATGGTTTGGGGACTAGACAATGATTTTTTAAACACCATGAAAAGAAAAAGAAAAGATTGATAAATTGGAGTACTTTAAAATTAAGAACTAAGAACTATTCATTAAAAGATCACTAGAGTAAAAAAAAAATCAAGCAAAGACTGGGAAAAATATTTTCAACACTCCTGAAAAGGGATTGTATCAAGGACTGGGTATACAATATACAGAGCTGGTGTTTATGATACATAGATAACTTTCACAAATTAGTAAGGATAAGGTAGATAACTCAAAAGAAAACAAGGCAAGATATATGAATATGCAATTCAGAAAGAGGATATCCAAATGCAAATTAAAACTGTAATGAGAGGCCATCACACAGTCATCAGAAAGGCTAAAACAAACAAACAAACAAACAAACAAACAAAAAAACACCCCACAATGTAAGTTTTAGCAATGATGCAGTGCCAAAGAAATTCTCATATATACCTTGGGGCACTGGAAATTGGTTTAGCAGAATTGACCAAAGTTGGCCATATGCATACCAATGATCTCCACGCTTAGGCATAAACACTAAAGAAGTGCATGCCCATGTACTCCCAAAGATGTGCAAAGATGTTCACAGCAGCATAGGCTATAATAGCTAAAATACTAGAAAACAACCCAAAGTCCAACAATATTAGGATGAATAAATTGTGGAGTATTCATACAATGAAATGCCATACAAAAATAAACAAACTACACCGCAGGAATCAACATGAATACCACAAATATACAAAAGAAGTCGAGCACAAAAACACTATTGTACAATTTCATTTAGGTTAAGTTCAAAACCAGGCAAAACTAATCTATTGTGTTGGAAGCCAGGAGATGGGATACTTTTGGAAAGAGGCAGGGCTTAGGAGAGGGTCAGGAGATGCTCCTGGATATTAATAATACCCTATGGCTTGGTTAAGGTGATCATTACATGGGTGACCCCTTTGTGGTCATCACTGGGCTGTGCACTTTCTTATGTAAGTTAAAAACAAAAAGGAAGGAGAAAAAAGCCGACAGAGCCATTTAATTTTAATATTATAAAATGTTTAAAGCCATTGAAACACAAAAAACACATCCTGTTTATATAGATGAAAGATTGTTGTGAAAATACAGAAGGGGCTTTGGGATATTTTCAAGATTGTTAAAGGTGAGTGCCCTAGTTCTTTGATATCAAGTTATATTTCCAAAGGTGAAAGATGGGTAAGAACGTGGGTGGCCAGCCAATAGGCTAGACTAGGGGTCAGCCAACTAGGGCTCCCTGGCCACATGTGGGCAGGTTCCTGTTTTTGTAAATAGTTTCACTGGAACATGGCCACGCTCATTTGTTTACATGTTGTCTATGGTTGCTTTATGCTTCAATGGTATAGTTGAAACTGTCTGGCCTGAAAGCCTAAAATATTTACTACCTGGCTCTTTACAGAAAAGGTGTGCGGAACGAACCCTTAGACTAGATGGTCTTCTGAAGTCCAGTATAATCCTCCTAGTATGAACTGTAGAGAGAGAATTCCCTGAAGACTGGAAGGAGATAAATGTCTATTGGAAATATTTTAAAGCCCATGACTATTTTTTAAAATAAAAATTTGTTTGCTGTTTGTGTGATCAAACTTTCTGTTCTCTGTTAAAAGTGAGAACTACCAACACTCCCCCAGTCCCATAATTACTTTACAAATTAAGAGTTTTAAGTTACTACAGACCACCATTCTCTAAGTTGTTAGTTTTGGTGATTTTACTGCCACTACACTTTTTGCTTTCAACAGAGGCCCTGAACTTCTCACCTCTGAAATAAATTAAAAAATTAATTAAATAATAATGAAGAGTGGCAATGAAATTAGCCACATTCAAGAGATTTTCTTTCCCTGACTCACAGAAATTTTAGCACTGGGAAGAAAATTCTTAAGACATAACAAGGTCTTTGCTGAGTCAGTTTTAATGCCAGGGAAACAAATCTTTCTTTTAAGGTGGCCTGACGATGCTCGTCTCTATCTTCAAATCATCACTGTCAATGGCCCTTGGACTTGGTGAAAGCCTCTGATGACTTCTGTTTGTCTACCTCAACTGTAAGTCACTCCCCTGAGAAGTCAGCAATTGCTATGGTTTGAGTGTATGTCCCCTCCAAACTCATGTTAAACTTAATCCACGGTGTGGCATCACTGAAAGGTTGGATCTCTAGGAGGTGACTGGGTCATGAGGGCTCTGCCTTGATGAATAGATTAATCCACTAATTTGTGGATTAATGGGTTATCACAGGAGTGGGACTGGTGGCTTTATGAGAAGACGAAGAGAGGCTTGAGCCAGCAGTTCAGCCCTCTCACCACGTGATGTCCTGGGCCACCTTGGGACTCTGTAGAAGTCCTCACCAGTAAGAAGGCCCTCACCACGCGGCCCTGACTCCTCAGCTTCCATAACTATAAGAAATAAATTCCTCTTCTTTACTAATTACCCATTTCAGGTATTCTGTTATAAGCATCAGAAACTGGACTAACACAGCAATCAAATGTCAAATGTCAATCAGCTCATGTCATGTGTCCACTTCAACTACCTCCTTCACCATTTGAGAAAAATCCAACCTCCTGTCCCTAGCCACAAAGCCCTACAGCCTTCCGCTTCCACTGATCAACAATTTTTAGCACCTTGGTGCTTCCTTTGTTGAGCAGGATGCTACTCTTCTCACAAGCAGCCACTGCAGAAAACAGATGAGCCTCCAGGCCATGTGCAGATGACAATGACCTGGGTTGTCCACACAAATGAGAAGTGGCCATGCTATCCAATTACTCCCAGAAAGAATGGGTCAGATCACATTCATTAAAACCAAAGTCAACATGTTTTTCCAATGGTGGGTGCAGGGGGGGGGATCCCCAATTAGAAACAGGTGAAAGGATGACCATGCGTCACTTCAATGTCACGCTGGAACACTGTGAGACATGCCCACCAAGGACTACCTTATTCTTCAGGGTTATGAACCTTCATCCAATTTACTATGTAGCACTGGTTAGAATATTTTATAGCCCTGTAAGGGTAGGTGCTAATTTTAGAAAACTGACAGTGATATAAACTAATAGTATTGCTTAGAGATTCAAATGACACCTGTCCAGGAGAAAAGACAAAACCAAAGGTTAGTTTTGTTACCCTGTACGACATTAACTGGTTTTGTCTCTGTCCTTGCAACTATTCCGGCATTGCCTCAGTAACTATACCTAGTCAGTCTCTGGAATTTTCTTTGAATCAACTGTACCATCCTTTTGATTCCTTTATTGAGATTCCTTTATTGAGTTAAATGAGTATTTGACATGTATTCATTCTGTATTTATAAGTTGTGTTTTTACTTTTTAAAATTATAAATTTGATACTAGATGTCCTTTAACACTTACAGGTTTAAAACTAACCATCCTATATATAATAGCAAGTCAACTCAATTGGGAAGTTACTTGAGTGGATTTTAAAAATTATGGGTTCTTTTCTAACAGTTTATTTATAGCTATAGAGGGATATAGAAGCACCATGCTCTATGGCATGGACTCCCCTTTAACAAACAGGCCCACAGACACCATATTTATTGTGAAGAAGGTGGTATGAACATGTTTTGTTCACTAAATCAGGCAGAACTTTTCCCAATGATAATCCAGGGCAAAAAATCTTTCTTTGGGTCTATCATTGTGCCCAGTTATTCTTTAACTGAGCAACTGTGTGTGTGTACTTGAGTGATCACTGTGCATCTGCTCATCGCTTCTCTCTTAGGATATGCTACTAGACAGCTTAAAGTCAAACATGAGGCCCACTTGCAATCTCCAATGTCATAATACACATTTTCTGGACTAACCATACTCTTGGCATTATTACATTTTTAGTTTCAATTTGCCTTGATGTCTTTACTTGGAAAAAAACACTAAGACCCTGTACTTCCAAACTGTACACTGCCTTAAATCCTTTTCCAAGTAAAGTATGTAACACTATGGACCTTTGCTCCTGCCTTGTCTCCTTTGGAATACATTCTCTTTAGTTGCCCAGGGGCATTTACATGCCATCTTATGTTACAGCTCTTGTGTAACTGGCTTCTCCCATCCTGGCAAGCACTGGCTTTTGGAGGACCAGTCACATGGTCATACATGTGCTACCAGGTGGATCTCATGATACTTGGCACATAGCATGTAGTGCGCTGAACAAATCCAATAGCCTTCTATTGGAAGCAGGAAATACAAAGGTAAATGGTCCTTAAATGCAGAGCACTCATTCATTTATGAGCACCTCTGGCCAGGAACATAGAGATAAAGCCATGGAGTCTGCCCTCAAGGAACTTAATCTGGCAGGAAGAGAAAGACATGACTATCAGAATCACCATTTAACAAACTTGAGCAGGTAATCACTGCCTGGCATCTTTCCAGGTGCTGACTATGTGAGGCTGAATAAATATACATGATGCCTAAGCAGCTTAGATGAATAAACCTGCAGCTTAGATGAATAAACACTCAGCATGCAACTAGAACCATGGATGAGTGCTATAAAGTCGTAGAACAGAGGTGGTCAATTTGTGGTGGGGGAAGAGCTGTGGGGAGGATAAGGAGTTAACCAGGTTAGAAAAAACGGGAGTGCATGTGCAAAACCACGAGAAAGGATAGAAATTGGCCACTTCCAGAAAGTGAAGGAAGCCCAGTGCATTGGAAGCTGAGTAAGCAACAGAAGGCCAGCCCTGAAAGGTTCTGTAGACCACAGTGAGAACTTTTAATTTTATCTCAAGTACATCAGAAAGTTAAGAAAGAGCCTTAAGCCTTAGCAAAGCTAAGTAAAAAATTGATTGAAAAAAGGCAGTAAAGAAAGATGTCAACTGCTTGAACAGGAGTGGCAATGGTGAGAAGTTGTGGCATGAAGTGGGCCTGGTGACAGACTGACAGACTGGGTGGTAAGGATGTGGAGAGGGAAAGACATGGCTTTTGGTTTGAGCTACTAAATAGGTGGAGGGTGCGCTTACCAAGATGGGAAAGCCTGGAACACAACACCTCCAAAATGGAGGGGGTCAGTAACTACTTTGGCATTTATAGTAAGTTTAAGACAGGGCTTAAGTAATGACATAATAAATACATCTCTACCTCTAATATACCTGCTTCCCCTTTCTTTCTGGATGGATTCCTTAAAACAATTTCTCTTATTCTCATGAAGCAACAGAATAAATGGTTTCAGAGGAAATACAGAAAGGACCATCTAATGACTTGAGGCCCTGAGGAGTGGTGTGTATAAGACTATAACCACTTGCTCATGGCATACTCAACCTTCCACTTCTGTACATGGTATGGGAATTTCAAAATCCCATGTCTAGTCTAAGCACAGGACCCTCTGTGGATTAACCAGGTAAGCAGAACCCAGAAAAGAATGGAGCATCTTGACAGGCAGGACGTGACCATGTGTGGTGACAGGTGACCTCCAGTTAGTAAGCACCACAGCATTAATTAGAGGCCCAGCACATCCATATGTGGATGTAAAAAGCTGCAGGCTGGAGGATCCACAGTGGGTCCGAAATGTCAAAGGACCTTGTGTGAGCTACTGCTTGCCTTGACCAGGATTAAAAGTTTCATTTCAGAAGGATGGAGGGGAGAAAACGGGGAAAGATAGTGGTAAGTGCACAGGTCAGGCATTACCTCGTAAGTAGTATTTAAAAGCAGTAGAAACTTTTATGCTAAGAAAACAGACCCTAGAACCTTGGAGAGCTGAGGATATAAACTGTCCCAGGGGGATTCTGACAAAGTATTTTCACTAAGTAGCCAGCTTAATCTGAAAAGCTAAAAGGCTAAGAAACCTTGAGTGAAATTAAATACTTCCTTAACAAGTTTCTAAAACAAACATCTTGCTTTAGTTCAGATCAGTGTTTCTCAAACTAGTCTCCAAGAACACACCATCTACCATAAGTCAATGAAGTTAATCACGTCCTTTTGTCAACCCTGTGCTGCCACCCTGCTGATCACACACAGGACTGGACAGCCTGCTCCCACCCTTTTTGATCAGGTTAATCAGGGTGTGGCCAAGGATCACCTACGGTGGTGATTCTGAACCAGCAGGACCACCAATGAGGAGGGACCACATCCATCTCTGCCAGGGGGGCCAGGTATTTACAACATGAAGCCAGGACTGAGAATCACAGAGACTTATAATGTAGTTTCTCCAACTGGGATGCTAGTTATTTTCTCAAGGGTGCTCCTCATGTTTGGCTCTTCAGGGGTCAACACAGCATGTCCATTTTAGAATGACAGCCCCTGACATCCCTGATAGCAGGAAGGGGCTTGTATGTGTCTCTTTACTCACAGACACCATGTGTGGTGGCAGGGAACATGTTGCTCAAGGAGAGCCAGGCCATCGAATTGACTGTTCACCTTAACAAATACATTCCAGACATGCTAAAAAGAAAAGGATCCAGAGAGAGCATCTAACAGAACATATCATTTAACAGATGAGAACAAAAGCTACTCCAAATCCAAGACAGAAAACTGACCTTAGCATAACAGACTCAAAACATAAGGCAAAAAAACCTGAAAGCCACAACTTGCTAAGGTTCCTAATATAGAAAATTACAGTCATTTCAAAATCTAGTTTTGAAGACAGTTTTGAGCATCAAAGACTACTTAAAAACTGTAATAGAACAAAACTCAGTCAGCTTTTCTTTCATAAATCAACGAAATGCATGCTAAAACTGCAGTGATATGTTCTGTGTTTTCCACCATCTCCCTGCTTTCTGGAGTAGGATACTTCAGTGACATCCTGCCCCTACGGTATTCCAGCTTTTGGGGTACACCCTCCAACTCATTCAAGCTTGGAGTAACCACAGTTTCTAATGTGGACTTGCTAAGCAGTAATATGTGCAACACTGAAGACTGTGGTAAAGTGCCACCCTAGGCTTACATAGCATTACCCTTACTATATAATCAAGAAAACCCAGTGTGTAATTGCTTATTAAATGCATATTAGAAAATCCCTTGTGAAAACTGGAAAATGCACAAATTAGATTGTACGCTATGCAGTCCTTCCAAGTGGTGAATTTCTGTACATAGTGATTAATATAATGGAAAAAAATTGGTTTGGACCACTTATTGAGAACACATTACCAGGAAATAGCATGTGGAGTACTCTGCAAGTACCAAATTTACTAGGGCAACCCCCTTTTCCCCAAATAAAACCAAACCAAATCACAACTCATATTGAGACTATTTTTACAGCACTCTTCCTTTTGGTTGTTATGAAGCTGTGGCAATTTTGGAAACTGTCAGAAATAGCTTGCCGTAGTCTTAGAACTCCAGCCCCATCAAGTAAGGTTTATTTTGAAAACCAAAGAGTGTAAGTCAAATTTATGATAGGAAAGAAGAGAACTTGTTTCTCACTTTCCCTTTAAAGTCCATAAAATATTGGTTCAAATCACAGAATTAGGAAACAACTGTATCCGAAATGACACACTGTAGAAGACATTACACGTTCCAGGCTGATCTGGACTGTGTAGCTGTGTCCTTCTTCCCCAAAGCCTTCACACCTGCACCATCACAAGACAGACACAAAGAGGTGGCCAGGCTGGCCGAGCATAATCTATCGGAACACTGACAACGCAGTGATTAAACAGCATGACCTTCTGCACGTACCACCTTGATGACATTCACATTATGCTTTTGTAGGAGTCCCACAAAATCATGTCATTTCACCTTTAGAGGTAATGCCTCGAATGGGAAATAGCTACTAGCTTTGCCGAAAGTGTCATCCAAAGAAAATGCTACAATTATAATGCGAACACAGAAGTATAATTTAAAACTACATTAGCAAGATGAAAAACAATCTCCACCCAAGCTGAGAGCTTTAGGTAATAATGTTACATTCAATAAAAGTCACATTACCTATCCACAGAAGAGGCAGAGTTTCCCTTACCAGATAAAATGAAAAACCCTCCCCCCATTACCAATGTAATACTTAATTAAAATTATAGACACTCCTCCTCACAGACTGTGTCATCCTATGAGTAGATTTTAAACTAACCAAGTTAGTGTCTTTCAGGGCTCCAATCACTTTAGAGACACAGCGATTCCCACCGTGATCACAGACGGCAGCAGAAAAGCTCCTGTGGAACGGAGGCAGGAGATCTGAACTGTGGCACTGGGTGAGGGAGGGCTTCACACGGTGAAGTGTGGTCTCCACTCTGATCCAGAGGGAGTCAATGGTTTCTTTGTAATTCTCAAAAACAAATTTTATAGCTAACTTTGCCTTTTATTACTTCAAAATCAGCAGTTCATCCTTTTCTACAGATCACCTCTAAATATACCCCCACAGTATTAAGCACTTTGGCACTTAAATATGGCCCTCCTTGGGGACAGAAGACATTTCTCAAAATCAGTAGAGCAGTTTAGGAGACAGGAGAAAGACGCCAGCACTCACAAGCACATCAGGCCCGCAGGCTCAGATCAACCCCAACAAAAACCAATGAACACAGTCCCTTCGACCACCAAGGACTCCTGAATAGGCTTAATATTTAACATTCTTATCAGGTTTGGAGAGGGGTTGGAAAAGACAGAAAACCACACATTCTAGTCCACATCTTAATCATGGAAACCCAGGTTCAGTAAGATGGTGATACACAATTGCTTTGGTAACTAAGGCACTGGGTTCACTATCTGCTTATCCAACTGGACTTCCCTGACTTCTGAAGTTCAGACCATGCTAGGGGAGGAGCACTGGGCAGTGGGCACCCCCAACACTGCTGCTGAGAATTGGCTCACAGTGAAGGACAACCGCTGACAAGGGCTGCAGAGATCTGCTGATAATTCAACGCCTCCATTTCAGTGTTTGGACTTTGTGACAGTTATTACTCAGCTGGGGGTGGGAAGTGAGGGGGAGATAGCGCTGCAGTCTAAGTGGCTAATGTACAACCTGTAGTTGTGTGATGAGGTGCAAAGTCATTTACATCTTTTCACCTGGCAACATGCTTCCTCCCCTTGCCACAAAGACATAAGTAAGAACTTCAACTGCAAGCAGAAATTAGAGATGACTATGACTGAAGTAACTGGGTAGAAAGGGGATTATTTTAAGATGTATTTGAGAACTTAGTATGTTCCCATTAAAAAAAAATTGTTTAAGCACAAACAACTCTTAATGAAGCAGGAAGGGTAGACCAGATGTCATCAGACATAAATCTGATTACAAAGTGTCACCTTTCCCAAAGAGGGGCCGGGAGGTGGCATGGTGAATGGAAGAGTAACAAACCCACTTGCTTTGAAGAGCAAATACATAGTTCAGGAAATAACCTGGAGTAACAAATACTTTGGAGGTACTGTTCAAAATGTCCTCTTAATATTTCCTATTTTGAATGCCTCCATGGATCCTATGCCCTAGACTGGGAGACAATTACATCAGACGCTTATCATTAGGGGAGATGGATATTTACTACATTGGGGCAATTATAATTGTATAGAGACCATTTATGTCATCAGATGGTACAACTCCACAAACAGTACAAGGTCTATACCAGGATCAGTTTATTACAATCTTAATAACAGTCTGGTACTCTGCTCTTGCCTTACAGAATGTGGCCCACAACTGCAAGCTCAACTCTCAACACTGGCGCGGCCTCACCTCTGGGCTGGGGTAGGTGTGGCATGGCTCTGTCAACTACAGTGCCATTCAGATAGACTCCTACCCTCAGAAACAAGGGCTCTCTCTTCAGTACCCCTCCTGCCAGGCTGTGAGTGCGTAGAGGTCCAGGGCTTGGTGTTACTGAGCTCTGACTTCTCAACATCCAGCACAGAGCCCAACTCATAGTAAGTGTTCAATGTATATACATGATGAAGAGGCAGGGAGCTTCCAGAACCCTCCATGCAGAGGTAGCTGGCTGTCAAGTGTATGGCAACGTACTGAATCAGAAACCATAAGCAAGATTTTAAAAAATGTGTTAAAACCTGAGGAAAAACTGTTTCAGGGACTCAATAGTCACGAAAGAGAAGTTAATCAGATGCCAACAACTGTGCTGAGGCCAAAGAAAAGGCATCACGTACCACGGATTCCAGTTGCAGGGGCCAGAGCCCTGAAAGTGGGACAAGTGGGGAAGCCAAGGGCGCCAGCAGGATGAGAGGCTCCGTGTGATAGTGAACAGGAGCCTTCTTCCCTGTTAGCACCAGACAGCGGCAAGCAGCTGGATGCTTTCTACAGTTAGATGGGCGTGTTCTTTTATAATTTCAGGTGCTGAAGTTGAACGCTTTAAACTAGATTCTGCCCTGATGAAATATAGTATTTTTTCCAATAAAAGGGTAATTATGAAAAGACATTCAAGATGAACCGTCAAAGAAGAAAATGCTTTCACCTACTCAACACGTTTAGTGGCCACTACCATGTGGCAGGTGGTAGAAAAACTAAGACAAATGTTTTGGTTGTTACTCTCAAGAAATTCCCTTGCGTGTTGGGGACGCAGCTGTGAAGAAGAATGTATTAACTTTACCTAAAAGGACGTACACAAGGACAGGAGTGCAGGATTGCTGAGCCATGTGATTTGGAAGAAGCCCCCTAAGTGCTTAGGGCAGCAGGGGTGTAGGGGTCCACATGGATGGTCCCTGGCCACCATCAGACACCCTGTACACATGAGGGCCACAGCAACCAGTGTCTTGGGGTGGCAGAGAACAGCTCATAGAGCCAAATGAGAAGAAACAGCTAGAGAGGTAGAAGGTGAATGAAATAAGTGTTCTAGAAACAGGTATTTTAAAAACAAAGATGAAAAAGTAAGTGTCGGCGAGGATGTGGAGAAACTGAAACCTTTGGCACTGTCAGTGAAAATGTAAAATGGTGAACATGCTATGGAAAACAATATAAAGGTTCACCAAAAACTTATAAACAACTACTGTATGATCCAGCAACCCCACTACCAGGTATTTATCCAAAAGAACTGAAGGCAGGGTTTTGAACAGCTAGCTGTATACCCATGCTGATAGCAGTGTTATTCACAATAGCCATGAGGTGAAAGCAACTCAAGTGTCCACTAACAGATGTCTAGATAAATAAGATGTGATATATATACAGAAATATTATTCAGCTTTCAAAAGGAAGGAAATCCTGCCACATGCTACAATATGGATGAACCTGGAGGACATTACGCTAAGTGAAATAAGCCAGTCACAAAAGGACAAACACTGTATGATTCCAATTATATGAGGGTCCTGCAGGAGTTAACTCAGAGACAGGAAGTAGAAACGGGGAGGAGACGTTGGTATTTAATGGGTATAGAGTTTCAGCTTCTTAAAGCTGAAAAGGTTCCAGAGATCTGTGTACAACAACATGTGAATACATATACCACCACTGAACTGCTTAAAAATGTTCAGGATGGTAAATTTAATGTTATGTGTTTGTTACTACAATTAAAAATTTTTTTAAGGAAAAATAAAACCCCGTGAAGACGTGGTGATCCGCATGCACCACGCCTGGGAGTGCTGGAGCCTAGGGCCAGGCACCGAGCACAGAGCACCAAGCACCTCAGGGCCAGCTGGAGGGTGAGCAGCAAGGGAAGAGTTGGCAGGTGTGGACTAAAGGCAAAGTGAGAAACAGGGTAGAAATAAACTTTTTTTAAAAAAAGAAAAACCTTGACAAAAAGAGGCTGATGGAACTATGGAAACCTGAGAGGCTGAGGAAACACGGGTGGGCCAGGGACTGGACGGAGAGAAGCAGGTAGAGGGATTCTGCACCTTAGAACCTGTCTTTTTCTGTGAAACAGAAAATGAGTCACTTTGGAGAGAAGGACAGAGCTGTGAACGGCCACTGGGCAGCAATGGGTCTGAAGTGCAGTTCTGGGCTTCCGACATGTGATCTTGGGCAGGCTCCTTCCCATCTTGCAGGCTGGGGTTCCTCATCAGTAAACCAGGCATTCTAGTGCAGTGCTGGCTGTGATGACCCAGGACAAGAGGTACACCGGGCCTTGCTCAGTGCAGGCGTCTGTGAACCGTAGCTACACTGGGAGGGGATGAGGCTGAAGTGGCTTCCCTTAGAAGGCCGGGTCCTATGAGGCTGCAGCTGGCCTGGAGTGGGACTGAAGGCTGTGACTCAAAAGCTCACATTGGAAAAGGACCAAGAGTCTGGTCAAACAGTAAAAGGATGGGACAGAGCCAGGTGCACAGGCCTCTGCCTGGGGGCTGAAGAGGGCAGGAGGGTTGGGTGCTTGGGCAATCAGATGAAGACAAAGCTATGAACATCACTAAGCCAGGAGCAGTAAAGTTAGCTCAATGGGGAAAGTGAGGGAAAGGCTGCACAAGAGGCTCAGGGTGACAAGGGGACTCATGGAACCAGATGCTGGGGTCACTTCTGTCTCAAATGACCCAGAGCCCAGGGCACCAGATAGCTCTGCAGGTCTGGAGCTCTCTCTGGAGAGACTGTGTCCTCCAGAAGAGAATGACTCCGGGCGAGGGCACTCCTTGTCACCTATCAAGTTGCTTCCTGGATGCTGTGACACACAGCAATGTTAATCACTGGTGTTTTTAAAATATGTTCTGCACCATTAACCTACAGATGTTTCTTCAGTTTTTCCACTTGAAGAACCACTTCATCATTCTATTACTTGTACACAAGCCCAAATTTTGCCCTGTCTCTCACTGCCTTGGTAATTTTTCCGAACTACTCCAACAAATCCTCTTTTTCACTCCTTTTAGAAGACAAACAGTAATGACCAAAGTAGGAGTGATAAAAATTCCTTCAGCAACTCATTCGTGCACACACAAATGTTAATCAAACACCTACTCTGTGTAAATAATTAGAGCAGACAATGCAGGGGATTCTAAAGACCATTAAGATGTTTGCACGATGCTTTTCCATTCTACCATCTAAAGTTTTAATGAATTTGTTGATCCATTCTGGATCTATCTATCCATCTTTTTATAACATCAGATTTCTCTTTTTTAGAGACTCTTGTAGGGAACTGGTTCTCATCCATCCAATCCAGGCATCCAAGTCACTGTAGTTAAGACTTCACCTTGGAGAAGCTGACTCCCTACCATCTTCCTTCAAAGGCTTCCTGATAAACTGAGTGGCCTTTGTTCGTTTGTAATCAATGTGACTGACTTTAGAAGGTCACGTATCAAATTAGGAAAGGGATAAATGCAGTGCCTAGCCCCCCAAACACAGGACTAGAAAAGGAGGAAGAATACTTAATCAAAAATAGGTAGTGAAAAGATGAACACAGAACCCGACCTCACAGCGAGCAGCATCCAGGCCCCGCTGTACTGGGAGGACAGCTGCGTGCTGTCGGAGTGGAGCACCCAAACGCCGTTATCGCCAACTATTATTCAAGTGATTAATACTTAACATTCATGATATTCTCTAACTTAAGGAAAGTAGTATTATATTTTAAATGCACTTGGTAATTTTAACTGTATCTAGACTGCTGACACCTATTGTTCAGGCCTGCTCAGCACCTACTTCCATGTTATTGTTATTAGCCCTGGCTTTCTCTTGGGAATCAATCACTCTATTCCCCCTCTAGGTTAGAGAGTTTAGAGGGAATGATCTCACTCCTTGGAACTTGTGAGGAAGAGAAGACCCTTCCCTGTCTGGTCTGCCAGAGGTCAGGATGCCAACCCAGAGCTGCTGACAACTCCTTGCTTCCACACGGGCAGGAGAGGCCTAAGGGAAGCAAACAGAGCCCAGAGATGGGGGGAGGCAACTTTTCTAGCCATGGATCCAGTTGTGCCTCGATCTTGGCTACATGAGCCAACAGATGCCATTTTTTTCTTTCTTTCTTTCTTTTTTTTGAGATAGAGTCTCACTGCTGCTAGAGTACAGTGGTGTCATCATAGCTCACACTAGCTTCAAACTCCTGGGCTCAAGCAATCCTCCTGTCTTTGCCTCCCCAGTAGCTGGGACTACAGGCGTGAGCCACTACACTCAACCAATTTTTTTCTATTTTTAGTAGAGACAGGGTCTTACTCTTGTTTAGGCTGGTCATGAACTCCTGACCTCAAGCGATCCTCCCACCTGGGCCTCCCAGAGTGCTAGGATTACAGGTATGAGCAACTGTGCTCGTCCCCATTTTTGTTTGCCTGTTAAGCCAATGTGAGTTTAGTTTCACTCGAGACAGAAGCAAAAGTCTTAACTAATATAGTACCTATCAGTAGTGTGAATTAAGCTTATGAAAAAAATCATGTGTCATCAGTGCCACACACTAGAAAGAGCTAAATGAAAGTTAGGAGTAGGTTCTAAGGTGGCCCCTACTTTCCCAACAAATCTGCTAGTCACTGTCATCAAATCACTTTCTCTTTCATAACTGGTCTCATTTATAAAATAAGGATTCTCTGAAAGAGGAAGAAGAATGTTGGACGACCTTAGAACAAAGGCAACAGAACAGCATGCTCAGAAGTGAAACTAGATAGACTGTACCCAGTATATACATAGATGCTTTCAACCTTAAGATACAGGATGCCATTAGAGGAATATTCTAGAAGACCAGTACCCTGTTCCAATAAAAACAATAAAAATGGGAGTACAGAAGGTATGAGTGTAACTTGTAACAGGTGTTCAGTTCCTACTAGCACATGCAGCAACAAGAGCAAATATTAAATAAAAATGGAATTTAACCTGAAAAGGTGATTTTCCCATTCTGTTCTTGTACCAGTTAATTATAAAATTCAAAAGGAGAAAGAACTACAGTTAGGAATATTCCTTTTGTAACATCTGACCTAAGGATTCCAAACTTCTTTGAAATTATATTTTATGAAACTCCAAATTAATGAAATATACTTTGGTATACTCAAAACTGAGCAAGGACCATAAAGTTAATGCAAATTGATTAATTTGAGGTTTTCTAGTCCCTTAAGACAGAGACAAGAGAGCTCTACCCAATCTCACCCCTAGAGTCCATGCATGGGCCAGGAGGACCATTAAGTCACTGACCATTTGTGGGGTGCTCCCTTCAGAAGTACGCACACCACAGCTCAAGCATGAGAGAAGATCGGGACATACACATTCACAAAATCTTCACATTTTCAAAAAGTTACACCACCCAAAAGAAAACTAGGCAAGAGATATATAAAGGGAATTAACAGAAGAATAAATGCAAATGGTCAATTAACCTGTGAAAAAAGTTTTCTTCTTTAAAAATTAAAACAATGAGATACTACTTTCTACCTTCTCATCTGGCAGATATTGAAAAGTAGATTAAAATATTGGTTAAGAATAGGTAAATGGGGCCAGGCAAAGTGGCTCAGGCCTGTAATCCTAGTACTCTGGGAGACTGAGGTGGGAGGACAGCTTGAGGTCAGGAGTTCAAGACCAGCCTAAGCAAGAGTGAGACCCAGTCTGCACTAGAAAATAGAAAAAATTAGCCTAGAGTGGTGTAGCGTGCCTGTAGGCCAAGCTACTTGGAAGGCTGAGGCAAGAGGACTACTTGAGCCCAGAAGTTTGAGGTTGCTGTGAGCTAGGGTGACACCACTACACTGCAGCCAGGGCAACAGACCAAGACTGTTTCAAAACAAATAAAACAAAAAACACAACCCCTCAAAAACCCAGGCAAATGGGCACTCACAATCTTGATAGCTTTTTTAGTGGGCAATTTGGCAACATCTATCAAAATCTTAAATCAATTATAGCCCTTGCATTTTGTTATCATTTATAATAGCAAGTTGCCAACTAACTCAAATGGTTCTGGAAAACTATATGCACATGTATGTGTGTGTATTTAAGTATATACACATGGGGGAAGAAGAGTGAGGAGAGAAAAGAGAAAGTAAATGAGGCAAAATGTATACAATTGGTGAATCTAGGTAAAGAGTAGCATATGAGTGTTTCTTGTACCAGTCTGCCAACTTCTTCCTAAGTTTGAAATATCATATTGATATGAAGATTAAAACTTTAAAAGAAATGATTTATGAGTCTTAAAACAGAAAGTTCTCTAAGACATGTTAAATGAAAAAAACAAATGCCAGTATAATTTATATAATATTGTCTCATATATAAAAAAGTATAAATAGATGGGAAAAGACACAGATGAAGACACAGAAATGACATCAATTATTAATGCTCTCTCTGGGGAATTCAGTGTTCAGACGAGTGAATTTTTGCTCAGATTATTTCTCATATTTTGCTCATATTTACTACTCATATTTTGCTCAGAGTACTTCTAAATTAGCTGTATAAAAATTTATGGTGTTTCTAATGGGTACAATGCACACTATCTGGGTGATGGACATACTTACAACTTTGACTCAAACTACAAAAGCAATTCATATAACTAAAACATGTGTACCCCTATAATCTTCTAAAAAAATTATGGTGTTTGTTTATTAATTCTTTAATAGGATGTTTAAAATAGGATGTGTTAATATTTTTGCAGTTGTAACATCATTAAAACATTCATTTACAGGGGGAAAAACTCTCAATGTCTGTAGCTGTGGTTCTCACCTAATGGATGCACCCAGACTACAGGCCGCTTGTGGGATGTGAGATGTGGATGTCTGGGAATAAAGGACACCATGACTTATCAGTAGGCCTGAGGCCATTCCTAGCATCTTAAGGACAGGGTCAGGGATGTCAAATGGGGAAGCGCCTAGTCCCAAATGCTAGAGAAACACTAATACAGAATCAGCCCCTGGCTGAGAAACACTAATACAGAATCCCTAATATCATGTATGATATTTGCATACCATAAATAACCATAGATCTTTTACAAGAATAAAGTAGAGCTATTTGTGTGGATACGAAAAAATGTCCAAGATGTGTCAAAATTTTAAAAAATTCAAAAACCAAAAAGCTTACCACAAATTATAGAACCATATGACAAATATGATTACATTGATGTATTTAAAAAATGTGCATGCTGGATATATTTATACAATTTCTAAAAGAAAAAAACTATTAATGGTAGTTATCTCTGGAGAGGGGAAAGAGGAGGTAGCTATCTTAATTTTTATAATGTTTATTAAAATATTTATTAAAAACAAATTATAAAAGCCTAAAGACAATTTTAAATCCAGATATGCTAAAGATAAACAGTCTCAAGATAGAATAGAAACTAAATATATACAACCACAAAAATCTACAACAGATTTTCGGCTGGGTGAGGTGGCCCACGCCTGTAATCTTAACACTTAGGGAGGCCAAGGTCAGAGGATCGCTTGAGGCCAGGAGTTGGAGATCAGCCTGGCCAACATAGAGAGACACTGTCTCTACAAAAACAACAACAACAACAACAACAAAAACTTCAGTTGGGTGCGGTGGTGTGCACCTGTAGGGTGGTGTGCACCTGTAGTCCCAGCTACTCTGGAGGCGGAGATCACCTGAGCCCAAGAATTTGAAGTTGCATGTGAGCTGTGATTATGCCACTGCACTCTAGCTTGGGCAACAGAGCAAGACCCTGTCTCTAAAAAAATTAAGAATTAAAAAAAAAAAAAAAGATTCTTCCATAAACAGAAGAATTTAGTAGTATATTTTATTTCCTACCTTGCTCTATAAAACCACAAACTTGTACTAGAGGACAATAAACTACACCAAGCACGAGAACCACCAGTCAGACAGATTGCTGGACTCCAGTTTGAAATTACAATTCAGAAGGTTGGAGTGGGGCCTGAGAATCTGCATTTCTAACATGCTCCAATGCTGCTGGTTGGGGTGCCATATTCTGAGAACCAGTGATACAGGAAAAAAAGAAAGATGAAATGAAAAGAAGAAAACTCGACAGTCATATCATATCCTGAGTCAGCTTCTAGGCTAGAAGGCAGACTCTGAAGTTGGCTCATTGGACAAACACTGTCTGGAGTCTCAACCATCCCTGAAAATATCATAAAATATCTGAAGTACAGTAGGAGGGAAGCACCTCCTGAGAAACCCCAATTCCCTCTGCATAGTGAGTGGTCAGAGGCCAGCAGGGCACTCCAGAGCCCACGCCAGGCTCCTCCTGTATGGATACATGCTGGTCAAGAGAGGGCTGGGTTTATTCCCTATCTGATGGGGGTCAGAATATGCAACCCCAAAATAAGCCCCTTTGGTATATGGATTGTTCTGAGCTAAAGGCAACTGAGAAGCAACAGATGTAGGAAGAACTCTCTGCCCTCCCGATTTCTGCCTAAAAGCATGGCATAAATTTCCATCGATAAAGGTATCCTCTCTTTGTAGTTCACGAAAAGGAAAAGTTTATCATCTGAGAGATGGAACCAAGATGAGCCTACATAAACAAACCTTACTAAAATATCCTTTATCTTCCATTAATTTCCCCATAGATTTACCTCCCCACATTTTACTTGCTTCTAGATGCCCTAAAACACCCTTTTCCTTTGTCTAGTAACTTCTCCACAATTCACCATCATTCTTTGTTAAAATGGTATATAAGCTCTCAAGCCTAACCACTTCTTTGGGGGTTTCCTCTTTTCTGTGGAGCCCTCCAGCACTTAAAATTAAAAATATCGATTAAATGTGTATGCTTTTTTTCTCCTGTTAATATGTATTTTGGGCTGGGTGCGGTGGGTGGCTCACGCCTGTAATCCTAGCACTCTGGGAGGCTGAGGCAGGAGGATCCCTCAAGGTCAGGAGTTTGAAACCAGCCTAAGCAAGAGTGAGACCCCGTCTCTACTAAAAATAGAAAGAAATTAATTGGCCAACTAAAAATGTATAGAAAAAATTAGCCTGGCATGGTGGCACATGCCTGTAGTCCCAGCTACTCGGGAGGCTGAGGCAGTAGGATTGCTTGAGCCCAGGAGTTTGAGGTTGCTGTGAGCTAGGCTGATGTCACAGCACTCTAGCCCGGGCAACACAGTGAGACTCCGTCTCAAAAAAGAAAAGAAAAGAAAACAAAACAAAAAATGTACTTGTCAGTGTAATTCACATGCCCCAGCCACAAACATAAGGGGATAGAGAAAACATTTTTCCCTCTCCTATACTTCTCAGGCTAGCTGAACTTGTTATATTTAATTCATTTTAACATAAAAATAAGAGATATGATTACAATGTGATCTCACTTATCCCTCAGAAGAACAAACCCACTTACACATAGAAAGGCTCCAGAAGCTAAAAACCAAACCAGAGCAGGGCAGACCACTGAGGTACCCAAATGTGTGACCTCCCTGCCCCTCCCCAAGTATTTGATGGGTATCTTCAGGCAGAGTGATGTGATTGCCCAGCGGCAGAGGCGTTCCCCTGCTCCTCCTTACCCCAGTGGTCCTCACACCTACGCTTAAGACATGTCAATGAAAACTACATCAAATGATTTGGAAAGGCTCTAGACTAAAGATTACTGTCAGACCAGGTGTGAGAAAATGAGAGAAATTAAAAAGGCTAGGACGATGCTCTCAGACAAATTTACAAGTATCTCAGTTCTTGTTCCACTTTAAAGATATGCAAACTAGGAATGCATTATAAACAATGTAATTATATGTAAATGATGTTATTATAGTCCACAAAAGAGGACTCCAACCAAAGGACCCATTCTCAAAAGGCCTTGCCTCCTCAAACGAGTGGCAAATGCAAGTCCCCTTTAAAAGGCCTCGCCTCTATGTCAATGATGGGCAAATAACTGCACATTTTAAAATGAAATGGTAATGGTTTGCATGAGTTTTTTTCCTGGTCTTTTCAGATTAGGATGGTTTGTGTATTTTTAAGGATTCCTGGGAGTAACCAAATTTTTCAAACAGCTGACTCCTGCTGGATGAGAGGATCTTCTCCATGGGCTTCGTGTCTAGAACTCAGCACTAGAATTCTTTTTTTTTTTTTTTTTTTTTGAGACAGAGTCTCGCTTTCTTGCCTAGGCTAGAGTGAGTGCCGTGGCGTCAGCCTAGCTCACAGCAACCTCAAACTCCTGGGCTCGAGTGATTCTTCTGCCTCAGCCTCCCGGGTAGCTGGGACTACAGGCATGCGCCACCATGCCCGGCTAATTTTTTTTATATATATATCAGTTGGCCAATTAATTTCTTTCTATTTATAGTAGAGACGGGGTCTCGCTTTTGCTCAGGCTGGTTTTGAACTCCGGACCTTGAGCAATCCGCCCGCCTCGGCCTCCCAAGAGCTAGGATTACAGGCGTGAGCCACAGCGCCCGGCCAGCACTAGAATTCTTAAGCGCACTCAGGTGTGAGGACCGCTGAAGTAAGGAGGAGCAGGGGAACGCCTCTGCCGCTGGGCAATCACATCACTCTGCCTGAAGATACCTATCAAATACTTAGGAGGGGCGGGAAGGTCACACATTTGAGTACCTCAAAGGTCTACCCACCTCTGGTTCGATTTTAGTTTCTGGAACCTTTTTATGTGTAAGTGGGTTTGTTCTTGTGAGGGATAAGCAAGATCACACATGCGAAGCCTCTAGTGTTTGCTAGTTTCAAATTCAAATCTTTTTATCAAAGCCTCATACACACTTACCAAATTGCTTGTTTGCTATAACCAGATTTCAAATGTCACCTCTTTTCAAATGGATGTCTCCTGTTGTGGCCACACTGAACAGCTACTGCCTGTGGGCACTGCCTGTGGGTTTCCTGACTTCCTAACCTCCCCTGGGGTAAAGTTCCAATTCCAGAGACTAAATAACAAATAGCCAGAGAGGGTCATGGGGCCTGTTTCTAGAGCAGAGTGGCTGACTTGGTACTTAAGCTTCCCTGATAAGCACAGAGAAAAGGGAGATTGATCATGTTCCATATTCTTACTGAGAGGAACTCACACTCCAGCTCCTGAGGAGCAGCTGAGTTCTTCCAAATGCTTTCTCCCAGGACCTTCCTTTGGTTGAAATATTCGTGGGATGGAAGGTGTGCTAAAATATTTCCTCAGTCATTTTCCTACTAAATCTGTTGGCTTTGACTTAAAATCCAGAAGCCAACCATACATGATAACTCTGATAGCATTTTCTCAAATTTCATACTTATAGAATGATGATGAATTACATATTGGAATTCATGAAATAACAAAGTTAAGATAATCCAATTTTAAAAGCAATTACTTTTTTGTAGGATTCATTCATTGAGAGCAATTAAAAGAGCAAGAAATCATTAATACTGGTAAAGAGTAGAAAGAAGACAGCTACATCACCTAAATTTTAAAATTTCTCACATGACTGAGTAAAGCAACATATTCATCTTTTAAACCTTTGTTTCATATTTAAAGTAATTAAAAAACAAACACACACATGGTCATTCTATAAAAGAAATTGAGTGTGTGTGAAAATGCTCCAGAAACATTCACTCTTTGGGGGTTAACAGATATTCTGTTTTCAGTGGCAAAAATATCCCTCTGATACACATGACTACTGTTCTGAACAAGAGATGGTTCGTTTCCCTATCATTCCACCAGTATCTGCTTCAATTAGATATAGGGAAAGAAAAAAAAAATCAGTGTTCTCTGTAGCTCTGCAATTAACCTGGAAAGTAAAAACAACTACTTTAAAAACATGTGTGTGGGACAGCAATCTAACAGAGCTTCGGTATTCCTTCTTTTCGTTCAGGAAAGAATACCCGAAGGGCAAATGGGTGGCTTCCACAATGTCTGTGTTTCTGGCCCGCAGATCTTGTCATTTCAATAGCATTTCTTCACTCCTGCTCTCCCTCTCATTTACTGAGCCAGCCATGGGGACCACAAAGAACTCTTGAAATTGTTAACTTCACTGAGCCCCCATTCTACTGGAATCATTCCATCTACAAATATTTGCAGAGCACCAACTATGTGGCAGGCGCTGTTCTGGGCACAGTTAAGATTTAGCCCTGGCAAAACCAAAATCTTTTCTTGGAGCTTACATTCTAGTGAAGGGAACAAAGCATCTTTCATCACAGACAGCAATGGCACTAACCCTCTTGCATCTGCAGGTGGCCCAGACACCATCTGCTCTTGCCATCACTTTTCCTCCAGAAAGGATCTTCCAACAGAGGCCTCAGTGGGAGGAGGTGCCCAGCCTTTCCTTGTTAATTTGCAAGCCTGATTTAGATCTAGGCCCTAGGGGATGTCATTCACCACTGTCCTAAAAACATTGCTGAGCGGCTCCTATTTTTCCTCTGGGTAAAGAATATATTCTTAGCAGTATATAGGACTTAGGGCTGTATCTGACTGATACCCACGCAGAAATGAGCCACAGGGTAAACTGATCACCTGGCTTTAGATAAAGATGACCATAAAGGCACTGGAAATACAGTGTCACACCCACTGCAATGGACAGCAACTCCACAAAACAAGGTAATTTAAGATTCTATGCTTACACATTCTTTTTGGTTTAACCAAGGCCATGTTACAGATGTTTTCAGAAAAGGAAGTCACCAAATCCTTACTTAAATAAAAGCCATTAACCAACCACCTTACACATGAAACAGAAAGGAAAGAAGGCTTTGTTGGGAAGTTTCTCGTGGTAACAGCAGAACGTAGAGATGAAAGAAGGCTGCTGCAGTTCACTTTGTAAGATCTAACACACATGAGGGAACAGGAGAAAGACCACATTGGAAGTGGTGACCAATCAAAAGCAGACTTGTGGGTTCCCAGCAAAGGACTGGGGTGCTTAACCTTGTTGGGTCAACATTTTGAAAATCAGGGGTTCCCCCATAAAATTGTATATACACACACCTTTTGTGGACAACAAAAGATGGCCCAAGATCTCCTAAAGACTTTTATGTTCCCTCAATTAAAAACAAAACAAAACAACAACAACAAAACAGGAATATGGCTTCTTAAGAGCAGAGATCAGAAAACTTCTGTAAAGAGCCAGGCATTTAATTTTTTTGGCTTTGCGGGCTATACTATCTGTCACAATGACCCAACTCTGCTCTTGTAGCTGAAAAGCAGCCATAGACAAAAAGTAAATGAATGAATATAGCTGTATTCCAACTAAATTTTATGTATGGACAGAGAAATTTTAATTTTGTAAATATTCCTCTTGCTTTTTTTCAAACATTAGAAAATATAAAAACTATTCTAAGCTTGCAGACCATAAGAAACTGGGGCCTGGGTCAGGCCCACGGGTGTAGATTGCCAGCCTCTGCCCTAGTCCTTGTTTGTAACACCAGAGCCTGAGCACAGTGCCTGGCCCAAAGCCATCAGTAAAGACAAAAATGTTTAACTGTCTAGTGGAGGCAGCAAGCAGTAATGGAAAGAACACTGGAAAGGAATTGAGACACATGCTGTGATTCCCTTTCTCACCTCAGTTCTTTCCACAAACATCACCTTCTCTCTGGACTCAACTTCCCTAACCATAAAACAGAGCATGCTATTAGATGATTTATAAAGTCCTGTCTACCTCTGAACCTCTATGATCCTTCAGATACAGCTAAGTAAGAGAAAACGGAATCTTGATCAGGTCAATGATATGGAATGTCAAATCTGCAAACAAGTTCCCACATGTCAGGTGAAGGCAACACTGGAGTCAAGCACGTATCTGAGAAACAACGGCAAGACGGCAATTTCCGGTCCAAAGGGAAACTCCAGTTCAGTTTGTATCCCGCTTCATCGCTACAGGAGGGCATGAGCCAAGATGAAAACTTGTTGAACGCACCACAACAAGATAGTTGAATAATGTCTTAGGCGAACATCTCTCTTCAGAGGAAAATAGTTCCCCAAACAAATCCATTTTATTTTGTTTACTACTATTCCACTGAGCTTGGGTTGAGGAGACACAGACAGGCAAAGAGGCAACTACAAGACTGCAACACAGAGGACAATGAGAGAAAAGGGCGGGCGGGAGAGTCAGAGTCCACAAGGTGGATGACGAGGAAGGGCTCAGACACACAGAGCACACCTGCTACCCACGGCAGTGCGGGCATCTCTACCCCCAGCCAAGAATTACACAAACAGATGGAAGCTTTCGACACGCATTAAGCAGGGAGACCTATTAGAAAGCTACAGGAGGTAAGAAGGTGCCTGGGCCTAAAGTAAGGCTTGGATGAGAGAAACAAGTAATAGAATTCTTTAAGATCTGGTGGCCAGCGAGGCATGGTGAGTGAGGAGAAGGCAGCCCTCTATGTGGGTTCCCAGGTGTGCTGTCTTAGAAGACCAGCAGGTCATGCCACAACCAAGACAGCTGCAGAAGCCAGGAGTGGCAGTAAAACAAAATGCGGTGTGGTGTGCGGATTCCTGCCCTGGTAAGAGGAGCGATGGCGTCTGAACAGTTGGTCATCAGAGAGAAACAAGCCAAGCTCACCAAGGCCCCACTGGGGTAATAATGAAAGGCATTTCTGGTTATTCAAATGGGTGAGCAAAACAAAGACCAGGACCTTTAAATTGATGCTGGCCATACTTTAGAAACGCAGGTGGATGCTTAAAACGAGATTCAGCGCCTAAGAGATGAAGAAAGGTAGACAGCTGCAGAAAGAAATGTGTTGTAAAGAAATTAACAACCATAACCTATTCTGTTTAAAGCAAGTCAAAGTGGTGGCAGAGTGTGTGGATGGTGAATTAAATAGAGACAGCTAGTGAGGATTTAATAGAGAAATGGCAAAGGCTTCAAGTGAAGAAAGGAGAAACTGGCAAAATCTCTCAAAGGCTCTGGTAGACATCTGTGAGAATTGCCCAGACTCACATTAGCTTGAGGCCTGCTCTCCAGAGCGGGACCCACACCCCCTGGGTATCATCACAGCGTGCTGAGTGATAGCCCATGGCTGCTGACAGAGATGCCGCCTCTCGGGCAGCTCACCCGGACACTCACCTTTCCCGTTCACAGCAAAGCCCGTGGCCATGGCTGCAGTCACAGGGCCAGGCACCTGAGGCACTAGTGGGTGTATCCGGGGCCTGCTCCCCATCCTGGCCCGCTCCGCGCCAGGGCCCAAAAGAGCTCCGACCGGCTTCTCCGCTGCCACCTCAGGTGCCACTGTGTCTTCCTGACCCTGCTCGACGGGGTCTAGTTTCTCAGGGCTCTCGTTCTGAAAGCCGTCCACCGAGGTCCTGCTCTTAATGGGGCTCTTAGGCACAAGTATCTTGATACCTGACTTCGCTAGGTCCATATTCTTCCTGCTCGAGAGAGATGGTGTTGTGTTTTTCCTGAACTTCTGGCTGGCTGCAAACAACTGGCTGTTTTTGGACTCGTGGTCTTTGCCAATCACTAGCGACTTAGGAGAGGTCTTAGAAAAGTTGCTGTTGGTGGATCTGGAAATTTGTTTCCTAGCATTGTTTGGAGAGGTCCTATTTGTTCTGGCTAATGTGCTTTCTTTCTGCTTTTCAGTGTGGCGCCTGTTGAAATCGTGAATATATTCCTCACAGTTCACCAGGTGCTGCTCTGGCTCCCATGTGTCATCCTCGCTGTCATAACCTTTCCACCGAACCAAGTACTCTGTCTTCCCTTTTTTGTTTTTCCTTTTGTCAACAATCCTTTCAACCTGTTTACAAAAGAAAAGAAAACAGTTTTATTATTTTTTTAAAATCAAACATTTGGAAAAGGTACAAGTGTAATAAGGAAACATCAAAAATAAGAAAATATCATGATAATAAAAATGATCTTTTCCTCCCCAACTCTAATCATCTGAAAATAAAATAGTAATAGAATCCTTGGGATTGGAGCAATTTCCTCAAAATTAAGTCATACAAAATGCTAAAATTTTATGCTGAGAACATGTGGATGTACCGTAGGCAACTTACATTTTTGTGCTTCAAAGGGGCTCTATTGTTATTTCTACATTGCAGCCTGCCCACCTGAGTTGGTTTTCACAATTATGACTGGAGTAGGCCAGTCACCTACAGCTTTGTGCCTGGGCATCCTCAGGTTACCAGCAGCATCCAAGCAATGGCCTGGCAGTGGTGACCAACAACAAGCTACGAGGGACTGAGAACCTTCTGTGGTGTGGAACTGGCTCCCTGAAGAATCATATGATCTGTCTCACAAGTATCATTCTGAAGAACTCAGAACTAAAAAGGTCAAGAGACCACAATACTTTATTATGATAAAATGGTCTGGAATGGTCAGGTTATTTACTTTCAAATCTTGGTTTAAATTAACTTTACATTGACATGTTTAAAGGAAGGCGCTGTTAATCTTTGAATTTGACAATCAATACATTCTTAATCAAATTTATCAATTTACAACCTTGCCTTTAAAGCATGTTGTTGTTACTGTGACAAATTCTACAATCTTAACATCCCAAGTGTAAACGGAAGGGAGATCTTCCATGACTCAACATGGACAAGAAAACTTATCTGCTGTAATGCCCCCATGTTATTGGAGAAATGCCTAGACTCAGCTGTTACATCTGCAGTTAATATAAAAGCCATCGGCCTGCTACCTGGAGGACCCACATCTTGTGGGCAGAGGGCAACAGCCACAAAGCAGCTCTTTAAGAACACAAAGCCCATCAATCATCAAGAATATCAGTACATTTCTACCACAGTTACAGGCTAGGTCAGACAACATAATGGTGTATCTAGTTCCCAAACATCCCAAAACAACAGACGATAAAGAGTAAAACTGTAGACAATTGCAGAGAATGGGATAATACCTCACCCCCATGATTTCCCCATCTCTCAAAAAAAACTCTCCAATATATCTTCCTGAGGTATAGAAAATTAAAGTCCTTAACTATAGAACAGCCTAAAATTAAATACACATATTGCTTCCACGCAAAAAGGATTAAGAATAGAAAAGCCTTGTCTCATCAAATAAGGCATATTACATGTTTAAAAGATCTCCACAGAGCCAATAATTAAAGTCAGATCGGCATATGTGAATCCACACATTCCACAGGAGAACTTGGAAAGTGGTATCTTTCCCCTGCTCCTTCACTTGTGAATAGCTATGTATAAGGGTATTTCAGTGTAAGTAAAAGATATGTTTCTGGAAATTTCCATACAAATCAATTTCATGACAGGAAGTTTAAAAGTTTTAAATACAAGGGGTAAAGAGATTATGTCTTATGGGACAGCTACATTTAATGCCCTTCCTCCCTCTAAATCGATTTCAATTCCAGAAGCCTGCAGTATACTAAACCATAGCACCCTTTTTTGCTTTCCTCCATTTCCTTAAAGCTAAAGCAGAGTCTCCGCATTCCTCACCTGTGCATCACTGGCCCCAGGGCCAATATCCGTGGAGCCCTTTGGCTGCCGGGCCCAGTCCTGCCCCTCCTCCGACACTAAGAGGAATGCAACACTAGTTTAGCAGCTCCAGGTGGGTGCATGTGCTGGGTTTTTATGTACACTCAGTGGCCAGACGTTTTTAGACACTGGAAGATGGCAGTAACGGGATACATTAGACCAGGAGTTGGCAAACTTTAGGTAAAGTGCCAAAGAGTAAACATTTTAGGCTATGGGCTTGTCTCCCCAACCACTCAACCCTGCTACTGTAGCAAGAAAACAGCCACAGATACTTCAACGAATCAGGTGGCATTAAACAAACCAAAACAAGTTCTATTATGGACACTAAAATTTGAATTTTGTAATTTTCATGCATCATAAAATACAATTCTTTTGATTTTTTTCAACTATTTAAAAAATGTGGAAACTATTCTTTTCCCGCAGGTGGCCACAGTTTGCTACCCCTGCATCCAACTGTGCAAGTGTTAAGACATCCAGGTGCAGGCATGCTGGTCCACTAAGACACTAAGATGGAAATGGTCTGCAAGCAGACAGACACATGCCTGACAAACATGACTCTGAAGTGGGAAATCTACAGAACAGTCACATGGACTAGACATAAGGTAGCAAGTTTAGTCCAACACACACCACCAGGTGCCAAATATTGGCCTCAGACTCAACTAGGGACAAGAGATCCCCCCAGCTGAAGGACTAATGTCCCTCCCCCTTTGAAAAGTGAAAGTCTGGTTGATTAATCTAGTTTGGTGGCTAAAATACATTAATCTCCCACAAAAAGGCATTGCCTGGATTCAACAAATTGTTATTGGAATAATAAACCTAAAATTATTTCCTGGGTACTTTTATGGTGGTGGTGAAGGAAAATCTTAATCACAAGACAAACATAAATACATCTTTCTTCAGCTTTTCAGTCCTTTTCCCTTGAGTCCCCCCTGCCCACCACATAACTGTTTCTAAAATCTGTCAATGAACTCCAACTATGTGACTATGTGCAAGTATCCTTCTAGTTACAGAATTTCAATGCAAGAAATTTCATACAAAATAAACTCTTTATAGATGATATAAAGTATAGAATTGCAGATAAGTTAAACCAAGATTTTTAAAAACAAGACAAAAATGAAGGAAGGAAGAAAGGCATGAAGAAATCTTACCCAAATCATCCTGGCACTCTTTTTTTGCATTAATGTTACCAATAATCACACATGGAGTAAAATTTTAATTGGCAAATCCAAATCATAGCCTTCTTTGTCTTTACATAGTAAGCTGACCAAAGTTCGTTTTGTTAGGATTTCCTTCTAAAACTCAATAAAACATGGCTTTCCTTAACCACTTCGGTACGGCACTCACCGGCTGTGAAACCTTGCCCACAGCCACACTCACAGTCCGCACGGTAGTGTGTGCTGTGCATTGATGACGAGTCCGTTTTGCTCTTGTGTGATGAGGAAACTTATAAAGCACTGCAAGCTTGTTTTACTTTACAGGCAGCTTTACTTGTAATGTAAATCAGAATAGGTAACATATACATATATGTTTTCATTATGTTATTTTTAAATGTTCACAATTTTATTTCGATAAATGAAAAATTAGAAAAGTCATATCATGGCTGTTGGCTAACAAAGGGGTTAACATTACAAAGTCCCTGGTGGTTTGCAAAGCAAAGAAATTAATCCAGAAGGATCCTTCCAAATACCTAACCCACCTGCTTGATTTACCTGCCTTGAAGTACACTCTAATATTCCTAGGCCCAGGAATGTGCTGAAATGTATTCAGGGTTGCAGAAGACAAAAAGATAAGGACAGACCAAAGATTTACTAACAAATGAACAAAAATCCATGGAGAAACCCAAACTGGTTAAAAAGAGCTCAGGATAAGAAGGAAGAAAGAGTAACTCTGGTATTGTTGCAATTAAAATACAAATCAGAGGCAGGGCACACGCCTGTAATCCTAGCACTCTGGGAGGGCAAGGCAGGTGGACTGCTTGAGGTCAGGAGTTTGAAACCAGCCTGAGCAAGAGCAAGAGCAAGACCCTGTCTCTACTATACGTAGAGAGAAATTAATTGGCCAACTAATATATATAGAAAAAATTAGCCGGGCATGGTGTCGCATGCCTGTAGTCCCAGCTACTCGGGAGGCTGAGGCAGCAGGATCCCTTGAGCCCAGGAGACTGGGGTTGCTGAGAGCTAGGCTGATGCCACGGCACTCACTCTAGCCTGGGCAACAAAGCGAGACTCTGTCTCAAAAAAAAAAAAAAAAAAAATACAAACCAGAGCAAGGCATGTAAATATACTGGCTTACAAGAAAAAGACCAAAGTTTCAAAATAATCCTAGTAGGCAAGTTTGGCCCGTTGCGTAATTATTAATAACTGTGTCACTGCTTCCTCTGATACCTCCCAGAATACTGTGAGTAGGCCACCAGGACAGATTGGAAACCACAAGCAATGCTGAAAACTTTTTTCAGGTTTGGTTATCCACTGGCTGGATAATTTGGAATAACAAAGCATCAATAAAGAGAAAAAGAATAAATATAAACTCAGCTTATAGCAAAGAATTCTGGTCGCCTTTAAAATGCTCCTTAGAGGCCGGGCGCGGTGGCTCACGCCTGTAATCCTAGCTCTCTGGGAGGTCGAGGCGGGCGGATTGCTCGAGGTCGGGAGTTCGAAACCAGCCTGAGCAAGAGCGAGACCCCATCTCTACTATAAATAAAAAGAAACTAATTGGCCAACTAATATATATAGAAAAAATTAGCCGGGCATGGTGGCTCATGCCTGTAGTCCCAGCTACTTGGGAGGCTGAGACAGAAGGATTGCTTGAGCCCAGGAGTTTGAGGTTGCTGTGAGCTAGGCTGACGCCAAGGCACTCACTCTAGCCTGGGCAACAAAGGGAGACTCTGTCTCAAAAAAAAAAAAAAAAAAAAAAAAAAAAAAATGCTCCTTAGATGAAAAAGATACGTTGTTCGCCAGCCTTCTGAAATGTTAAGTATAAGAACAAGAAAAGTTACCTTAACTTCTAAGAATAGTTTTTAATGATTTTAAAAAGACAGATGGTTCCATTGCCAGAAATGGAGGAATAATACAAACATTTGAAGACACTGAAAAGAAACCAAAAGCAAGCAGAAACCGAAGGGGATCAGACCCTTGAAATAGGGAACCACATCAGCTTCTGCCAGGAGCATTCCCAAGTCTGTTGCACAGGACTAACAATAACTCGGGCAGAGAGCATAGTCCTATAAGCCTCAGGTGTCAACTGTAAAGTTGGGAGTTGACAGAGTGGCTAGAAATTCAGAAAGATCACAGACAGGAGGGTGCCCAAAACAACCTATCGTATCCACCTCTTCAAATCCTCGGCACACTCCTGAATGACAGCACACCAGTGGAAAACAGCAATGGTGTGATAAGGGTTCCCAAGACTACCCCCCCAGGTTCGATGATTCACTAGAAGGACTCACAGGAAGGACCCAGCACATTGTCCCACTCATAGTTATGACTTATCATAGTAGAAGGATACTAGGCAAAATCAGAAAAGAGAAAAAGTGCATGAGGAAGTCCAAGGGAAGCCAGGCATAAGCTTACAAGGGTCCTCTCCAGGGAAGTCCCATGAGACACACTTCATTCCTCCAGCAACAAGTTATGACAACAGGTATGAAATGATGTCTGCCAGGGAAGTGCACCAGAGGCTCAGTGTCCAGGAATTTATTTTGGACTGGTCCCTTAGGACAGGTACCCTCTGCCCAGTGTGTACCAAAATTCCAGATTCTCAGAAGGAAAACAGGTGTTCAGCATAAACCATATCAATGAACATCAGAGGTAAGCTTTAAAAAAACCAAAGACTAGGAAAACATAAACCAGTTGGTGGGTAGGGAATGGGAGAAGAGGACATTACATACAGGGCCACAACAATGGAGGCCAGTAGGCAAAGGAAAACATCTTTAAGGCACTGAAAGGAAAAAAAACCCTCTCAACTTAGAATTCTATGTCTGAAAGAAAAATGGCTCAAAAGTAAAGGTAGAGTTCTATTTCTGTATGGCATCATAAGGAGCTCTGTAGATAGACTCCCAACCACACAAGCAAAGTTGGAGAAAACCATGAAAAGGAAACTTAAAATCTCTGTAAATTGTCTGAAGGGCATAGAGCAAATGACAAAACATTTATTCAAGAAAATCTACTAACACTCAGCAAGAACTAAGTTTGTGACTTTTGAGCCATGACTCACCTCACTCCTGCCCTGTCCTCCAGCTGAGTGCAACAGGAGCTTACTTCAGGTGGGTGCATGGGCTCCCTCTCACTTCAGTCTCAAACAAAGCTTATGTATCTCAACAGGAGCACCTCTTTTCTTCACTCAAAGCTGAAGAAAAAAGGCGAAATCCAACTCCTATCCATAAGGAGACTCTACTCCAGGGGCAGCATATGAAGAACACCAAGGTTCTGACTCACACTCACTCTTGGGGAGACGTGTCATGTTGGTACAGGCAAGCTGGAAAGATCAAAGGCTACCACTTTCCCTAGCACCCAGAGTAGTGGTTCAGAGATTTTGTCCAGGGGAGATGCAGTCCATAAGAAAAGGTAAACATTCCCCAAAATAACTAACTTTGAGACAGAATGTACAGAAGTCCAAGCCGAAGGGTACTCTGGAAAATGACACAGAACCACAGAGAAATACAGGATGCATTTGAGCACACTAATATGTAATGGATGAAAAAGTAGCAGGAAAAAATACAAAAATATCATGGCTGAAAACATTCCATATTTATTGGAAAGCAATAACCTACACATCTAGGAAACTCTACAAACTCCTAACAGGATAAATGCAAAGATGTCTACAAACAAACACACCATAGTTAAAATGTTAAAAGAAAAAATGTGGAAACAGCAAGAAAAAAACAATTCCTGTGTACAAGAGGATTTTAACAAGATTAACGGCTAACTTTTCATGAGGAATAATGGAGGCAGAAAGCAATGGGATGCCATATTCAAGGTTGCTAAAATTAAAAAAAATTAAAAACCTGTTAAGAATCTTCCATCTAGCAAATCTGTCTTTCAAAAATGAAAACAGAAAAAGCTACATATTAATATGATTCCAACTATGTGACATTCTATAAAAGGCAAAACTATGGAGAACAGTTAAAAGAACAGTGGCTGCTAAGGTTATAGGGGAAGAAGGGATGAATAGGTAAAGCACATAAGATTTTTTTAGGGCAGTGAACCTGTTCTGTATGATACTATAATGGTGGACAATGTACATGTCATTATATATTTGTCAAAACCCAAGGAATGTACAATACCAAGAGTGAATGTAAACTATGGGCAATACTGATGTGATGATGTAGGTTCACCAATTGCAATAAATGTACAACTTCAGTGCAGGATGTTGACAGTAAGGGAGAGGCTGTGCACTGACATGTCGGGGAGAGATTCGGAGTATACAGGCACTGCCTGCACCTTCCACTCAATTTTGCAGTGAACCAAAAACTGCTCTTAAAAAACATCTAACTCTCCCCTCACCTCCGAAATGAAAACAAAGTAGGGATTCCTATGTGAACAAAGGAGAAATTTTGTTGCTAGCAGACCTGCCTTACAAGAAATACTAAAGGAAGTTCTTCAGACTAAATGCAGGTAAATCAGATGGAAATTTGCATCTACATGAAAAAATAAAGAGGACTAGCAATTAAGTAATTCTAAAAGATAGTAAAAATGTATATTTTTCTTCATTCTTTTCTTGATTAATTTAAACAGTAACTGCATAAAACAATATACACAAATACATTGCTGGGCCTATAACATGTAGAAATGTAATACATTACAGTTTAAAGTGTGTGTGTGTGTAATAATAGAGCAACAAAATGTAGAAGCTCAAACTGACAGAAGTGAAGGGAGAAATGACAATTCAACCATAATAGTGGGAGACTTCAACCCCGAAGTTCAGTATTAGATACAGCAAACATGCAGAAGATCAACAAGAGGAAAGAAGACCAGAACAACACTGTATAGAAACTAAACCTGACTGGCATCTATGGAACACTCCGCCAGTGTTAGCAGAATATACATTCTTCTCAAGCACACACAGGACATTCCCCAGGATAGGCCATATGCTAAATCTTAAAACAAGCCTCAATAAACTTAAAAGTATTGCAATCATACAAAGTATGAGGTCCCTTCAAAAGTTTATGGAAAAATAGAATTAAAAGACAAAAATAAAAAGTATACACTTTATTTCTCCATATAAGCTCCATCTAGTTCAAGACACTTTTGTACGTGATGGATACCAGCCATTTAGTCTATACCTAAAGAACTGAGGATGTTGGGAATTTAACCAAGTCAATGCAGTCTTTTTCATATCAAGAAAAATGGGTGCCCTTAACAGATTTTTTAAGATTAGGAAACAAAAGAAGCCATGAAGAGCCAAATTAGGACAGTAAGGTAGAGGCCTAAGGATTTCTCATGGAAACTCTTGCAAAACTGCCCTTATTTGATGAGAGGAATGAGTGGAAACACTGCTGTGGTCGTGAAGGATTGTCTGGTGAAGCTTTCCTAAGTGTTTATATGCAAAGCTATGGTTAACTTTCTCAAATCACTCTCATAAAAAGCATATGTTATTGATCTTTGGCCCTCCAGAAAGTCAACAAGCAAAGTGCGAAGAACATCCCAAAACACCGTTGCCATGACTTTTGCTCTTGACCAGTCTATTCTGCTTTGCCTGGACCACTCCTACCTATTGGTAGCCATTGCTTTGGTTATCATTTGTCTTCAGGATCATACTTACCTGGTAAAGCCATGTTTCATATCCTGTTATAATTCCTTGAAGAAATGCTTTAGGATCTTGATTGCACTTGTTTAAAATTTCCATTGAAAGCTCTGCTCTTGCCTGCAGCTGATCTAGGCACAACACTTTTGGCACCCATCCCCAGACCAAAATTTGCTCAACTTTAATTTTTCGGTTAGAATTGTGTAAGCCGAACCAATTGAGATGTTTATGGTGTTGGCTACTGTTTCTGCATCGGTTCTCTTCAATTAGGGCCCAACAAGATGAATCTTTTCCTTGAAAATTGATGTGGATGGTCTGCCACTGTGGGCTTAAGCCTTTGCACTTGCTTGCTTTTTTCTCAATTCCTTTATTCTACTTGGGATTTCATTTTTTAAATACCCCAGATTTTACAAAGCACAGCGATAGAATAAAAAACTGGAGTTTCTTTTCATACAAACTTATTTATTTGGATTTTTTTATATTTCAAATTAGTGATACATTCAAAGAGTAATCTCTATAATTTTTCATGGTGTGATATTATTTGAAACATTCACCCACATGAAGACCTGGTTTACATTCACATGTTTCGCAAATATAAATCGTCTCTCTTCTTCCTCTGATTTTTCTGTTAGAAGAAACAACACAATCTTTGTGTTTTTTGTTAGGGTGAGGTGTGATTATATGGAGCTTTCCATCTAAACGTTGCTCTAAGTTAGTGGATAATAACCTATCCCTGGAGTTAGTGTACCATCTCTGCATTTACATTTTACTTGTCCTTTCATGCTAATGAAAACAAGAGAAGATACTGGAAAAATAGACAAAAATCCCCCTTCCCCACCCCTGCGGTGAAACTACATGTGGAGTGTGGCTCGACATACGAGCTGATACCGATGCTAACCGTGTCGAGTCACACTCGACATCTGAGTGCAAAGGGTTAATTTTCAACATCATCTCATCTCTTCTTAAAACAAGTTACCCATTTGTAAATTGTTGATTTCTTTGGGGCATTTCCCCACAAATTTTTGTAAATCATCAATGATTTTGCCATTCTTCCACGCAAGCTTAAGCATTAATTTGTTTTTTTAGAATCCTAAGGACAATCATCAATACAGCATAAATTTGATGTTTGTTTTTGCTTCAATTTTAGCAGAATTCATGTTGCTCTGATAGGGATGCTGCAGAAGCAGTGACGAGAGGAAAATGGATAGCTGTAAGCACCTACATTAAAAAGAACAAAGATCTCAAAGCAATAACTTAACCCTTTACTTTAAGGCACTGGGAAAAGAAGAAACTATAGCCAAAGGAAACAGAAGTAAAGAAAGAGTAAGAATTAGAATTTAAAGAATAGAAAAATAGTATCTTAAAAGCAACAAACCAAAAGTTTGTTTGAAAAGATCAACAAAATTGACAAAGCTTTAGTTATTCTGATTAAGAAAAACAGAACACTCAAATTACTAAAATCAGGAATGAAAGCGTGAACATTACTACCAACCATATGGAAATAAAAGGAATTATAATACTATGAACAACTATGTGCCAATGATTTGAACAACTTAGATGAACAAATTCTTATAAGACAAACTACTCGAACTCAGTCAAGAAAAATCTAAATAGATAACCAATAAAAAGACTCAACTGGTAATCAAAAAAATTTTCCATAAAGAAAAACACAGGACTAGATAGCTCCATTGGCGAATTTTACCAAATTTTTAAATAATTAATACTATGTCTTCATGAACTCTTCTAATAATTATAAGAGAGAACACTTAACAACTCATTCTATGAGGCCATCAGTACTCTGATTCCAAAACAAAAGACATCACAAGAAAAAACCCAACAGACCAATATCTCTTATGAACATAAGACACAAAAATCCTCAACAAAACACTGGCAAATTGAACCCAGCAATATACAAAAAATGACCTTAAGGATTTATTCCAGAAATATAAGTTTGGCTTAACACCTGGAAAATCAATTAATGTTAATATACCACATCAATAGAATAAAAGAAGAAAAAAAATCACATATCATCTAAACAAGTGCAGAAAAAACACTTAAAAAAATTCAACAGCTATTCATGATTGAAAAAAAAAAAGGCCGGGTGCAATGGCTCGTGTCTATAATCCTAACACTCTGGGAGGCCGAGGCAAGAGGATCGCTCAAGGTCAGGAGTTCGAAAGCAGCCTGAGCAAGAGTGAGACCCAATCTCTACTAAAAATAGAAAGAAATTAATTAGATAACTAAAAAGATACAGAAAAAATTAGCCGGGCATGGTGGTGCATGCCTGCAGTCCTAGCTACTCGGGATGCTGAGGCAGAAGGATCACTTAAGCCCAAGAGTTAGAGGTTGCTGTGAGCTAGGCTGACGCCACAGCATTCCAGCCCGGGCAGCAGAGTGAGACTCTGTCTCAAAAAAAAAAAAAAAAAGAACTCAAACTAGGAATAGAGGGAACTTCCTCAATTTGATAAAAGGCACCTATGAAAAACACACATATAAATTCATACTCAGTAGTGAAAGACTGAAAGATTTCCCCCTAAAATCAGAAAAACAATACAAGGGCCAGGTATGGTGGTTGATGTCTATAATCCTAGCACTCTGGGAGGCCAAGGCGGGAGGATTGCTTGAGCTCAGGAGTTCAAGACCAGCACGAGCAAGAACATCTCTACCAAAAATAGAAAAATTAGCTGGGCATGGTAGCTCATGCCTGTGGTCCCAACTACTAGGGAGGCTGAGGAGGGAGGATCACCTGTGCCCAGGAGTTTTAGGTTGCAGCAAGCTATGATGACACCACTGAACTCTAGTCATGATGACACCACTGCACTCTAGTGGGGGCAACAGTGTGAGATTCTGTCTCTAAAAAGAGGGGAAGGGAATAATAATAAACAACCCAATTTAACAATGGCACAGGATCTGAATAGACATTTCTCCAAAGACAATATACAAATGACCGATAAGCACAAGAAACGATGCTCAACATCACTGGCCATCAGGGAAATAAATACATATTACAACCACAATGAGAGAACACTTCACAGGCAGTGGGATGACTATAATGAAAAATACAAATATTGGCAGGGACGTGAAGGAATGGGAATTCTCATATACTGTTTGTGGGAATGTAAAAGGGTACAGCCATTTTGGAAAACAGTCTGGTAGTTCCCCCAACAGTTAAACATGGAATTACCATATGACCCAGCAATTCCACTCATAGGTATATATCCAAGAGAAAGAAAACTAGTCCCCATCAAAACTTGTACATGAATGCTCACAGCATCATTATTCATCATAGCTAAAAAGGAAGAACCCAGATGTCCATTAATTGAGGAATGGATAAACAAAATCTAGCCATAAAAAAGGAATGAAGTCCTAATACATGCTACAACATGGATGAAACTTAGAACCATTATGCTATATATATAAAAGCAGCCAGTCCTGGAAAGGCAAATATTATATGATTCTATTTATAAGAAATGTCCACAACAGGCAATTTTATAGAGACAGAAAATAGATTAGTGGTTGCTTAGGGCCCGGCGTGGGGAGATAATGGGGATGAATAGAGAGATGATAGCTAGTGGATACTGGGTTTCTTGTTCAGGTGATGAAAATGTTCCATAACTGACATTTTTAGGTTTTTAGGTGAATGATACAAAACTGTATATACTAACAGCCATTGAATTCTATAATTTAAATGAGTGAACTGTTTGGTATGTGAATTAATCTCAAAAAAGCTGTTTAAAGAAAGGCAGAGGTGAAATAAAGACATTTTCAGATAAGCAAAAGCTGAAATAATATTTTGCTTTTAAAAGACCTATGTCTTCATCTTCTACAGCTATCTAAAAAAAATAAAAAAATAAATAAAAAATAAAAGACCTATGTCAAGGACTCCACCTCAATCATACAAAAATATAAACAAACCTACCCTGTGGTCTGAAGGGAAACACTATCTTTGTCTCCAAGACTATTTGCTACATCAACACTATTGAAAGACAGTCTATAAAAAATGCACTCAGTGTCTCTTTTCTAAAGTCATACAGAAATGGAAGAGATTCCTGAAGAACTGTCTCCAAACCATAGCCACTCCGTGTTTCTACACTCTTTTGGCTCTTAGCAAATTTCCCTCTAAGTACCCACTCCATCAGCCACTCTGATCAGTCTGACCAATAGAAGCTGGAACCAAATCCCTTCAATGTGTCTCATACAACATTTAAGTAAAGCTACTATCAACAGGATTCTAAGCATCAGGAGAAGCCAACTTGCAATAAGGACCTTAATCACACTTCCCAGTGTCCTGGGCCCAGAAAGCTAAACAAATAAGCCAGGGAGTTTTCTCCTGAACTTTCAGAATTCACATCCTTTTGGTTGAGGCCATTAATCCAGATACAATAGTATGCATTAGCAATTACATGAACTCCATCTTGGCCCAAAGGAGGAAATCTAGAGCAACTCTATTATTCATTAAAACCCTGGCCAGTGAGTCAACGCTGACTTTAATATCTTTCTAGGCCAAGGTGTTTTCATTGATTATTTCGGGAAAGTTGGGGACAAATTTCCTAACCACCTTGTCTATGGCTCTTATAGTAGGGTAAACTGCCTATAGCATGCATACACAGTGAGTCAATGATCCCACTGGGGAGTTGTCCCACGTACTCAACGGTAGCCTCATTTTGGAAAGTTCTCCGCTGTCCTAGGAGGGCTATATGATTTACTGTTGTTTTTTCCTTAAACATTTGAAGATCTTTAATGATCACCCCTGAGGTGCAAGTGACCACGTTTTAGGGAGGGAGACAGTAACTGGCCTTCACACGAGTACAGTCCTAGTGCTGCGCATGTTGGTCCTGGAATGTGCTTTACTTACTAGGGTTCCCCCAGTAGGCTCTACATTATGAGGCACAGGTTGACAGTGTTTTCAACATAGATTTCTAGCTGGCTTCAGCTTTTAAGGTATACAGTTCAGTTTAAATCACTGAGTCTTGCCCTTGTTTTCAGAGGCACTTCCTAGGAGTAGTCAGTCCAACCTGCCTGTTTATCTAGCCAACCAGCCAGGTGGCACTCATCCACACCATGGAATGGCTGAGTGATGGCCATGAGTGGGGGTGGGACAACATCCGGAGGTGTTAAAGACGTTTGCATGGCAGGTGTGGGAACTGGGGCCATCCTCTGCAGCTTCTGAAAAACTTCTCAGCATGCGTCAGAGGACGGCATCAAATAGTCGTCAGAGCAGTCTAGCCAGGGATGGCAGATCCAAGAGGTACATGTTAAGTCCTTTGCAAAACTTTGGGAGAACCACACCAGGGTTTTTTCTTTCCTGAGGAAGGTTCTAGGGGTGGCTCTGAAAGACAAGGATCATTAATGTTCCCCACCCCATGGAGTACTACTCAGCTTTAAGAAACAGGCCGGGCACGGTGGCTCACGCCTGTAATCCTAGAACTCTGGGAGGCCAAGGGGGGCGGATTGCTCGGGGTCAGGAGTTAGAAACCAGCCCAAGCAAGAACAAGACCCTGTCTCTACTATAAATAGAAAGAAATTAATTGGCCAACTAATATATATAGAAAAAATTAGCCGGGCATGGTGGCGCATGCCTGTAGTCCCAGCTACTCGGGAGGCTGAGGCAGCAGGATCGCTTGAGCCCAGGAGTTTGAGGTTGCTGTGAGCTAGGCTGATGCCACAGCACTCACTCTAGCCTGGGCAACAAAGCGAGACTGTCTCAAAAAAAAAAAAAGGAAGCGGGCAAAAATTTTGAACATATACTTCCCAAAAGGAGATATATGAATGGCCAGTAAACACATTAAAAAGTGATAAACATTTTACTTGTCAATTATATTTTTAAAAGATTTTTAGCAACTGAAACATTCATACAGTGTTGGTAGCATTTTAAAAAGTGCAGCCACTTTGGCAAAAGGTCTCCCAGTATTTTATAAAACTAAAAAATACCTACCCTATGACCCAGCAATTTCAATTCTAATTACTTACCCAAAAAGGAACAAAAACATGTCAGCAAAAGGACTTGTACGAAAATATTCATAGAAACTCTGTTCATAATTGCCCCAAACTAGAAACAGTCCAAGTTTCCAACAACACGTGATTGATCAGACTGTGGTATGTATTCTCAAAAGAATACTTATTGCATGATTCCATTTAAATGAAAATTCTAGAACAAGCAAAAAAAGACTGTATAGAAAACAATAAAACAATATACAAACATAATGAAATGTGCAACATTTGGGGGATGGTCACACTTGAAGCTCTGACTCGAAGGGGGAGGAAGGGCATGGGCAATATATGTAACCTTAACACTTGTACGCCCATAATATGCTGAAATAAAAAAAAAAAAGAAAACAATAAAAACAAACAACAAAGGTGGGTAGAGAGTTGAGTGGGAACGGGCATGAATGACCTTTCTGGGGTGACCGATAGCTTTCTAGCTTGATGAGCTTTTGAGTTACAGAGGAATATGCGTTTGTAAATCCAGCAACCTGTTTCAGTATTTAAGATCTGTGTATTGCACTGTTAGAAAATTTCATATCAAAAGACAAAAGTATAAACAAACATGAAATTCTAGTTAATGAAATGCATATTGAAGTTTTTTAGGGGTAAGTACACTAATATCTACATCCACTTCGAAATGTGTCAGCAAATAAGGTGGACTGATAGATGGAGAGCTGGATAAACAGTGAAATGAGATTTTATGTAGTGGGTATATGCATGCTTACTGCAACATTTTTTTATTTCAGCTTAGGTGTATATTTAAAATTTGTCATAATTAAAAAATTGGGGTAAAAAAGGAAAATTCAATATTCTTGATTTCAAAATCTCACAAAATAAAGGAAGCTACAGAAAACTGATGAAAAATAAGTGAATTTAGTAAAGTCAAAGGATTGGATGTCAACATTTTTAAAAAATCAAGTGAATTTTCATATAGTAGTAAACAATCAGAAAATGATATTTTAAAATTTCCATTTACAAAATAATCAAAAAGCAAAATATTAGGAATGAATCTAACAACAACAACAAAGACACACAGAAAAATGACAAAGCATGGCTGCGGGAAATTTAAAAAGTATCTATAAATTGAAAGACATTCCATAAACTGGCAGACTCCATTATTCGTAATTGTTCTCAAATTGATATATAGCTATAACACGATCCTAATCATAAGACCCCAAAGGCTTTTTAAATAAAAACTGACAAATTATTAATAATTCTAAAATTTACACACCAAAGTAAAGAACGTAGAATAGCCAAAACAATCTTGAAAAAGACCAAAGTTCTGCATGTCTCACAGTGCCTAAAATCAAGACTTATTAGAATGGCTAAAATTAAAAAGATAATATTCAATGTTCCTGAGGATGCAGGACAACAGAACTCTCATACTGCTTGAGAGAGTAAAAAATGGCACGTCTCCTCCAGAAAGCGGTGTGGCAGCTCCTTAAAAACACGACTGCCCCAGCAAATCTACTGGTTATTTCACCCAAGAGAAATAAGAACATACGTACACAAAAAGACCTATACAAGAATGTTCCTAGCAACTTTATTCATAACTGCTGGAAGCAGAATCAACCCAGGTATCCATCAATAGCAAAATGAATAAACAAACTGAGATATACTCATAACATTCACGTTGGTGCAACAACACGGATGAATCTAAAAATCACCATGCTCAGCCAATGAAGCGAGATACGGACAAGCACATACTATATCACTGCATTTGTATGAAGTCCTAGAAGAGGCAAACCACTTGTGGAAAGAGAAATGAGAACAGTGGTTGTCCACGGGTGTGTGTGTGGGGGGGGGCCACAAAGAGACTTCATGAGGTGATGGAAATTTTCTGTATCTCTATTTAGATGGTGGTTACACAGGTATACACATTTGCTTAAGATCTATGCAGAAAAGAACCTAGGCAGGTCTTAGTCTGGAATCAATTATAGAATAAAGAGATAGTTCTGACCAATAAAATCTAAAACTGCTGCTGGGCTTCTGGAGGCCTGCAGGGCTACTCATAGAGCTTCCCTTGAGGAGCACAGTGCACCAGTCCCTCCGATGCAAGTGGCAGGGAAGGCCTCCCTAGCTAGCCCTGATGTGAAGGCTAAACAGAAACACTTAAAATATGTGCGTGTATAAAAAAAAAACCAGGCCGGGCGCTGTGGCTCACGCCTGTAATCCTAGCTCTTGGGAGGCCGAGGCGGGCGGATTGCTCAAGGTCAGGAGTTCAAAACCAGCCTGAGCAAGAGCGAGACCCCGTCTCTACTATAAATAGAAAGAAATTAATTGGCCAACTGATATATATATAAAAAAATTAGCCGGGCATGGTGGCGCATGCCTGTAGTCCCAGCTACCTGGGAGGCTGAGGCAGAAGGATCACTCAAGCCCAGGAGTTTGAGGTTGCTGTGAGCTAGGCTGACGCCACGGCACTCACTCTAGCCTGGGCAACAAAAGCGAGACTCTGTCTCAAAAAAAAAAAAAAAAAAAAAAAAAACCAAACCATAAAATAAAACTGACAGGAGGCAGAGCAAGATGGCGGACCAGAAACACCGCCAGACAGAGTGTCTCTGCAGAAAAGACAGATTGTAGGAGAAATTAGAAGAAAGAAGCAAGCAGACGAACATACATTGGAGGAGGGTCAGAAGGAGGGGTAACCGAGACCATGGGAGACTCCACGGGAGGATGGTGCGGAGGGAAAATGGAAGTTGAGACCTCCCGAGTAGCCTGAAGACCAGTGGCAAGGAAGGTAGAGCGTTTAACTTTCCCCTCCCTTGCATCTCGGACTGCTGGTGGGCTCCCCAGTGGGTGGAGAGACCTGCGGACACTAGCCCATAGACAGCCACCTCCAGTGAGCAGTAAGCCGGTAGCAGACGCAGCACCAGGCTCGCAACTCCCTGAGGCACCTCCGTGTGCACAGACCCGAGCCATCTGGCAGGCGCCATATTGCCTCATTCTCACCTCCACCGTCTGCGGCTGCCGCGAGAGACAACGTAGCCACCAGCTAGAGGCACCTCCAGGGAACGGGACCTTCCATTTTGGGCCCTAAAGTGACTGAGGGAACTCAGACGGTGAGCTCCCTACCTGCCAGCCCTCCCAGGTGCTGCTGGCCTGGTGATTCCAGGAGAACAGGGCAGACCCTGAGGCTGAGAGACATCGACCCAGCTTGGGCTCCTGTGGGTGAATTGGGACTGGCACTCTTCTCCCTGGTGGGGTTAGGGATTGAACTCCGGGACCAAGAGGTCAGACCTGCAGACCAGATCCAATGCACCGAAGTCTCACATTGCCCTGGGCACAGAAGGGAAATACATGAACAGCCTACTGAGGTGTGTGTGCCTTCAGGGGCAGATCAGTGTACTTGAGAGCAACCCTCCTCCCAAAGGAGGGGCCGTGCGTCCAGCCCAGGCAGCATTCCTACACAGGGAACCTCCTGGCCGGCATCAAAGCCAGGTGAGGCCCGGTGGCGTGAGGTCTGGCCTGCTGGCAGAGGCCCAGGAGTAGCTGCGGAGTTGGGAGGGTGGAAAGAAGAGAGGCCCGCTCCAGACTGGGGGTCTCAGACAGCCCCCCCCCACAGACTTTCTGACTGAGAGGGGCCATTCCAGCCCCGCCCTGATGGCTTTTCTTGGAAGCAGAGAATAAAACTTCGACCCCTGCTAACAACATTGGTGGTGCCTGAGGGCAGGCTTACCCAACCCAGCTCTGCCCAGACTCACTCCCAGACCAGCCCTCACTGAGGGGGAGAAAAGGACACACCTGGAAGTCCCAGGGCCCCACCCACCACTTGAGGGACTAGAGTGCCTCTCTAGAGGAACGAGAACTGGATACAAGACCTAAAAGCCACAGTGTAGGCTGTTCCTCCGAGCAAGCGCCACCTGCTGACAGGGAGAATATTCTGCACATCCTTTTCACAGCACCTACTGACTTATCATGCAAGGTGTGGTCGAATCTCACCCACAAACACCACCTACCGGCTGAGAGACTAAACAGGGCATGTCAATACCCAAGCAAAAACCTAAAGGAAAGAAGAAACAACTGATCCAGGTGTGAGAAATCAGCGAAGGCACTGTGGTAATATGAAGAACCAAACAGAAACCACACCCCCAAAAGAGGAGCACCGGCCCCTTAGAAATGGACACCAAACAAAAATCAGGCAACCAAAATGACAGAAGAGGAATTTTGAATGTAGATCATAAGAAAATTCAACAACTTGCAAGAACAACTGGATAACCAACACAAAGAAAACACAAAAAGACCACAGGACCTGGAAAAAAAATTCACTAAAGAAATTGAAACAATGAAGAAAAGTTTAACCAAACTCCTGGAAATGAAGAATCAATTCAGGGAACTACAAAACACACTGGAAAACCTCAAAAACAGGGTAGATCAAACAAAAGAAAGAATCTCAGAGATTGAAGACTACACCTTCCAATTAAATAAAACCATCACAGAGATAGTGCAGAGAAACAAGAGAAAAGAGCAAAGCCTACAAGAGATGTGGGATTATGTGAAGAAACCTAATGTAAGGGTCATAGGGTTACCAGAAGGAGAACAAGACAACACTCAAGGGTTGGACAAGCTATATGAAGATATAATAGAGGAAAATTTCCCAGGCCTTGCTCAAAATCTCAACATACAAGTTCAAGAAGCTCAGAGGACCCCTGGGAGATTCAATGCAAACAGGAAGACATCGCAACATGCAGTCATCAGACTAACCAAAATATCAACTAAAGAGGCCCTTCTAAGAGCCGTAAGATGAAAAAAGTAACATATAAAGGAAAGCCAATCTATATAACGCCAGACTTCTCTGAGACTTTATAAGCAATGAGAGCCTGGGGCCCCATTCTCACTCTTCTGAAACAGGACAATGCCTAGCCTACAATCTTATTTCCTGCAAAACTAAGCTTTGTATAAGAAGGAGAAATCAAGACATTCTCAGATAAGCAAAGACTGAGGGAATTCACCAAGACAAGACCAGCCTCCAAGAAGTACTCAAAACAGTGTTACCCACGGATCAGCACAATAAACACTCAAGAATGTAAATCTACTCAAAGCTAAAGATCAAAAGCCCAGATACCACAATGGCTCAAGAGAGAAAACAAAGCAACAAAGTTCAACCCAACATAATGAACAGAAATCTGCCCCACCTATCAGTTATCCCAATAAATGTGAATGGCTTGAACTCCCCACTGAAGAGACATAGAATGGCTGAAACAATTTAAAAAAAAATAGAAATTATACCATGTATCTTTTCAGACCACAATGGAATAAATGTAAAAATCAATCCTAACAGGAGTTCTCAGTTTTATACAAAGTCATGGAAACTAAACAACCTTCTGCTGAATGATCACTTCATAAACGAAATCAAGATGGAAATCAAGAGATTCTTTGAACCAAATGACAAAGGTGACACAAGTTACCAAAACCTGTGGGACACAGCTAGAGCAGTCCTTAGAGGAAAGTTTATTTCCATAAATGCCTATATCCTAAAGTCAAAAAGATCACAGATAGACAACCTAATGAAACGTCTCAAAGAGCTAGAAAAAGAAGAACAGACCAACCCCACACCCAGTATAAGTGAAATCATTAGGATCAAATCAGAACTACAGGAAATTGACAACAGGGAAAACATACAGAAGATTAACAAAACAAAAGTTGGTTCTTTGAAAAAAATAAACAAAATTATACACCACTGGCTAGACTAATGAAAAGCAGAAAAGAAAACATCTCTAATAAGCTCCATCAGGAACAATAAAGGAGAAATTACAACTAACGCCAGATATAAGATATAATTTATGAATACTACAAAAACCTCTATGCACACAAACTGGAAAATGTGGAGGAAATGGACAATTTCTTAGAAACACACAGCCTCCCTAGGCTCAACCAGGAAGAAATAGAATTCCTGAACCAACCAATATCAAGTCCTGAAATTTAAAGAGCAATAAAAAAACCTTCCTAAAAAGAAAAGTCCTGGACCAGATGGTTTCACACCCGAATTTTACCACACCTACAAAGAAGAACTGGTGCCTATCCTGCAGAAATTATTCCACAATATCGAGAAGGATGGAATACTACCCAACACATTTTATGAAGCAAACATAACCCTGATACCAAAACCAGGAAAGGATGCAACATAAAAAGAAAACTACAGACCAATATCCCTTATGAGTATAGATGCAAAAATTCTCAACAAAATCCTAGCCAATCGAATCCAGGTGCTTGTCAAGAAAACAATCCATCACAATCAAGTGGGCTTCATCCCAGAGATGCAAGGATGGTTCAACATACACAAAGCTATAAATGTAATTCACCATATAAACAGAAGCAAAAATAGACCATATGATCCTCATAATAGACACAGAAAAAGCATTTGACAAAATTCAACACCATTTTATGATAAGAATTCTCAACAAAATAGGCATAGACGGGCTTACCTTAAAATGATATAAGCCATATGTGACAAACCCACAGCCAATATCACACTGAATGGGGAAAAACTGAAAGCATTCTCACTTAGAACTGGAACAAGACAAGGCTGTCCATTATCTCCACTTCTATTCAACATAGTGCTGGAAGTCCTTGCTACAGTAATCAGACAAGAAAGCAAAATCAAGGGTGTCCAAATGGAAGCAGAAGAGATCAAACTCTCACTCTTTGCTGATGACATGATATTATACCTAGAAAACCCCAAGGATTCAACCAAGAAACTCCTTGAACTGATAAATGAATTTGGTAAAGTCTCAGGATACAAAATCAACACACAGAAATCAGAGGCATTCATATATGCCAGTAAACAGTAAAAGTAAGAACCAGTAAAAGTAAAAACAGTAAAAGTGAGAACCAAATCAAAGATTCAATTCCCTTCAAAATAGCAACAAAGAAAAGAAAGAAACAACAAAGAAGCAACAAAGAAAGCAACAAAAAGCAACAAAGAAAATAAAGTACCTAGGAATATATTTAACCAAGGAGGTAAAAGACTTCTACTGGGAGAACCATGAAACACTGAAGAAATAGCAGAGGATGTAAACAGATGGAAGAATATACCATGCTCATGGGTCAGCACAATCAACATTGTTAAAATGTCTATACTATCCAAATTGACCTACAGAGTCAATGCAATCCCTATTAAAATACCATTATCATTTTTCACAGATATAGAACATATAGTCTTACGCTTCGTATGGAACCAGAGAAGATCCCGTATAGCAAAATCAATCCTAGGCAATAAAAACAAAATAGGAGGTATCAATTTACCAGATTTCAAACTATACTACAAGGCTATATTAATTAAAACAGCTTGGCTACTGGCACAAGAACAGGGATATTGACCAGTGGAATAGAACAGAGAATCCAGATATAAAACCATCCTCATATAGCCAACTAATCTTCAACAAAGGAGACAAAAACATACACTGGGGAAAAAAATCCTTATTCAATAAATGGTGCTGGGAAAACTGGATAGCCACATGCAGAAGACTGAAACAGGACCCACACCTTTCACTTCTCACAAAAATCAACTCACACTGGGTAACAGACTTGAACATTAGGTGTAAAACTATTAGAATTCTAGAGGAAGACGTTGGAAATACTCTTCTAGACATTGGCCTAGGCAAAGAATTTATGAAGAAGACCCCCAAAGGCAATCACAGCAGCTACAAAAATAAATAAATGGGAACTGATCAAATTTAAAAGTTTCTGTACAGCCAAAGAAACTGGCAAGAGAGCAGACAACCCAAAGAATGGGAGAAAATTTTCGCAAGCTACACATCCAATAAAGGGCTGATAACTAGAATCTATTTAGAACTCAGGAAAATCAGCAACAAAAAATCAAACAACTCTATCAAAAACTGGGCAAAGGACATGAACAGAAACTTCTCAAAAGAAGACAGAATAAGGCCAACAAACATCTGAAAAAATGCTCAACATCTCTAATCATCAGGGAAATGCAAATCAAAACCACAATGAGATATCACTTAACTCCAGTGAGAATGTCCTTTATCAAAAAGTCCCCAAACAACAAATGTTGGTGTGGATGCGGAGAGATAGGAACACTCCTACACTGCTGGTGGGACTGCAAACTAGTTCAACCTCTGTGGAAAGCAATATGGAGATACCTTAAAGCGATACAAGTAGATCTACCATTTGATTCAGCAATTCCACTACTGGGCATCTAACCAAAAGATCAAAAGTCACTTTATGAAAAAGAACCTGCACTCGAATGTTTATAGCGGCACAATTCACAATTGCAAAGTTGTGGAAACAACCCAAGTGCCCATCAATTCATGAGTGGATTAATAAAATGTGGTATATGTATACCATGGAGTACTACTCAGGTTTAAGAAAGAATGGTGATATAGCACCTCTTGTATTTTCCTGGATAGAGCTGGAACCCATTCTAGTAAGTGAAGTATCTCAAGAATGGAAAAACAAGCACCACATGTACTCACCAGCAAATTGGTATTAATGGATCAACACCTCAGTGGACATATAGGAATAACATTTATGGGGTGTCAGGTGGGGGGAGGGGGGAGGAGGGGATGGGGATATACAAACACAATGAGTGAGATGTGCAATGTCTGGGGGATGGTCACGCTTGAGGCTCTGACTCAAGGGGGGAGGGGGAGCATGGGCAATATATGTAACCTTAACACTTGTACCCCCATAATACGCTAAAATAAAAATAAAAAACAATAAAATAAAACTGACAAACTATGAATATGAGGCTATTAATCCTATTGAGTAAGCAGCTCTTTCAAATCAGTAAAGCCAACACAAAGAGTATGCAAGAAATTCTGAATAAGCAATTCATAAAAGAAATAACATTTAACCTCACCAAAGAGAGGTACCATTTTCTGTCTGTAAGGCTTACGAGGGTATGAAGAAACTCCCTCCTTAAACTGCTGAGGGTGTGAGCTCCAGAATTTTACAGGGGACTACTAAACAATGAGCATCAAATGGGTTTAAAACTATCTTACTCTATTATTTAGGAATTTAGCTAAGGAATAAACCCAAGGAAATAAATGAATGAGCGCACAAAAGACATGTTTAGCACAGCACAAACAGGTAGAACATGGGAGCAGAATGAGCCAACTGGTAAGAGGAGGTGGAATGTATGAGGCTCTTGAGCATGTGACTGTTTCTCCTGTGGAATGTCCCTGCCCAGTGATTTCAAACCTGGCTTTTAAAGCCTTATTCAAAGTAAAACATGTCACCACAGCTACCCTAAATTTCATCTTTGAATTCCTTCAATAATGATAAAATTCTATATTATTACATCCATTTATTCTTAAAGCAGGCTGGCAGAATTAAGGCAAAGGAATTTTCAATAGCTACATTTTCCAACATGACAGTAAAATAGCAAGTTAACTTTCTAACTAAAAACAAAGGAGAAATGCTATAATTTAGGTTATTAGCAAATGTGGATTTCTTTCTACCCCATGAAAAATGCACAGATAAGTATCATTATCCTGACTTTCTCCCTCCTGTAAGGACACGACACTACGGCAACTGAATGTCTCTTGGTGTATACGTAAGAAAGTATATGGAGGCCGGGCGCGGTGGCTCACGCCTGTAATCCTGGCACTCTGGAAGGCTGAGGTGGGAGGATCGCTCAAGGTCAGGAGTTTGAAACCAGCCTGAGCAAGAGTGAGACTCCTGTCTCTACTAAAAATAAAGAAATTAATTGGACAACTGAAAATATATAGAAAAAAATTAGCCGGGCATGGTGATGCATGCCTGTAGTGCCAGCTACTTGGGAGGCTGAGGCAGAAGGATTGCTTGAGCCCAGATGTTTGAAGTTGCTGTGAGCTAGGCTGACGCCATGGCACTCTAGCCCGGGCAACAGAGTTAGACTCTGTTTAAAAAAAAAAAAGGTATATGGAGACTATAAACATTGTTACCGTCTCTCCCCTCCCACATGAGATGAAGAGTTCTATATGCATACAGATTAAATGGATCCCTTCTACTAAAAGTCAAAAATCTCATTATCATATCAACCCATTTTTTTTTCTTATATGGGTTACCCAAATAAAAACGGATTAAATTTTTTTAAAGGTTAAGTCACGAATTTTACCAATAAGTCCTACTTCTGGTATTTTGTTCTCAATGAGTGTATAATGGTGTCTGGTACAAATAAAACCACTTGCCTCTAGCACACTGACAAATCACAAACCGAATCAAATCTATATTAGTGTATTATAATAAGGTGAATTATAATAAGGTGAATCAGAACTTTTCCCACACAGCTGCAACAACTGAGAAAGAAAAACTATAAAAACATTTTTCAAAACAACTGTATTATTCTTCAGATACCTCAAAAGAGAATAAAGCACAAACCAAAAAGGAAATACTTGGAAAGCTTGAAGAAATCATAAAGAAATTCCTGTTCTGAATCGGAATCATTGCTACTATGCTTTACTGTTTGGCTTTATTAAACGGACAGACACAAAGATGAAACTGTTCAGGAACTACAAATAGATAAACTAGGATTTCTGAGGTTGAGAATTTTCTGTCTACTTTTATTTTCGTATCAAAAAAACAAAGTTAGAAACTACAATGCTACAGGCAAGCCTCCACACATCTTAAATTATAAAATCCTTGTCAAAGTATTCATTTTTAAATCTAATGTTCCACCAAAAAAGCCAAATGCCAAGACATGCCAAATTTAAATTCAATTAAGTAGCAAATACCAGGCATCTAGCTACGGACAGATTTCACTGGTGCTGTCTGACAATGACTCATGGATCGGGAACCTTTCTGTTGCAAAAGTAAGTCCTGGGCTAACAGGACTGAGTATATCCGCCAGGAGTAAAACCCACTCCATGGTGAAATGCAGCAAAGCTGTTCTACAGCCCACAAAAGACTATTCAAACCACACATGGATACACTTGCACACACATACTCAGACCAATGACAAACAAATAAAGCATTTAGGAACCAGAATATAATTGCTTTGGCCAGAAACCAAAATCTCAGCTCCTGCACAAAGATCTCAGATGATGTTATAGAGGCCAGAGTGTCTTCCAACATCACAACGCAGGCTCCTAACAGCAAAACTGTCACAATGCCAATGAGGAATACTGAGGGTCAGTGCAGAAGAACAACGGGAATTTAAGTTACTTCAGCCATAACATGAGTATCAGAGATGGGTGTGAGCTAGACCAGGAGTGCCAAGGGGTTTTTGTGAGAAAGCACTCCTTTATATTTCCTCCAAAACCCATCTAGGGGAGATACAGCCAAATAGAGTTTTTTATCAAAACCCCAACAAGCCAGAGAGAATCGTGGAAGTGGTAGCCAATGTCTGCAGACTCAAAGTCTGACAAACTACCTTGGAAATCTGCCAAGAGGTTCTGCTCCTAACTCCTTGCAGTCTAGTTAAAGGCCCTGAGTCAGGTAAGATTCTGAAGTCCAGTTTTGTCAACCACAGTCAATCTCCTTCATTCCATCAATATTTACTAAGGCCCTATGACACATGAGGTCTCTTGCTTTTCCTGAGGATATAATGCAGGCTTCATATCCCAAATCTGAAAATCAGAAATACAAAATGCTCCAAAATCCAAAACTTTGCAAGCAAATATGACTCCATAAATGGAAAATTCCACACCTGACCTCATGTGATAGGTCATAGTCAAAACTTTGCTTCATGCACAAAATTATTGTAGGCCAGGCACTATGGCTCATAACTGTAATGCTAGAACTTTAGGTAGGCTGAGATGGGAGGATCACTTGAAGTTAGGAATTCGAGACCAGCCTAAGCAAGAGAGAGACCAAAAAAAGAAAGGAAAGGGGAAAAAGGAAAGGAGGGGAGGGGAGGGGAAATGATAGATTGATTAGCCAGCTGTGGTAGTGCATGCCTGTAGTCCTAAATACTTGGGAGGCTGAGACAGGAGGATCCTGTGTGCCCAGGAGTTTAAGGTTGCAGTGAGCTATGAGGATTCCACTGCACTCTAGCCCGGGAGACAGAGACCCTGTCTCAAAACAAAAAAGAAAAGGAAGAAAATTATTGGGTAAAATTACCTTCAGGGTGTGTGTAAGGTATATGTGAAACATAAATGAATTTCATGTTTAGACTTGGGTCCCATCCCCAAGATACCTCATTATGTGTTTTAAGCACATTAAGAGGAGATGAAGATTAGGCCATTTGACTCACACATCTGAAATTCAAGATAAAGATTGAAAATTTGAATTTGTTGACGTTAAAAGTCATTAAATCCATAATATCATGAAAAAAGTATGTATGGACAAAGAACAAAGGAAGCAGTTTGAGGGCTGAGATTTAAACATTTAGAAAATAGAACAGAAGATCCAACAGGAACGACATGGATGGAATAAGGAGTATGGTAGAGGGAAACCAAGAAGGTGGCAGCCCAAAAATCAGGTGTTTAAAAGGACAATCAATCATGTCAGATGTTCTTAATAGGTCACATCAGACCTGGAAGAGTGGGACTTCCAGCTATGGAGGAGTGAAGAGGCTGACAAATCCTTTCCACTGGAAACAAAACTATAAAACCTAGCGAAATTGTCAAAAACAATCATTTCTGGAAAGCCAACAAAGACAAACAGTAGTCACGAGAAGCATATATTTATGAAAAACTGCTGAATGCTGGGTATGAACAATAGGAGTCAGCAGTGACTAATTAGAGGAACAGGCAGAAATTTAAAGAGAAATCCTGGAAATGAAACAGCCCTCAATTGAGGCATTTGATAAACATTTCACATGCCCCTGGCTGTCTGGGGGCCTCTGTGCACACACAGTGGAAAAATGAGGGGCCCAGCAGGGAAAAAACCTGGGCTAGCCTTGAAAGCCACCTGAACTTTGAATGCAATCCCCAAACCAAACAGAAATCCAACAGCAGAGGGAGGAAGTCTTATGAGCTCAAGATGTTCATCCACAACCTCTGGCCAAAACTTGGCTCACAAATAAACCAGGAAGATACAGGGGTAATCCCTAGAAAGTCAGGCCAAAAAGTAAAGATGAGACCTGAGGGTGAAGGGACAGCTGAGCAGAAAAATCAGTGCCAACACAATGTAGAGGTAACAAGATTCCTCAGATTACATTCAAGCAAGTGACATAAAGTACACATAAATACACACCCCAAAACTAAAAAAAACTCAGAAAAAAAATTAAAACTCTGAAACAAAAACACTAGGAAATGCATGAGCCAAACTTGAATAAAAACAGTCAATGGAAACTAAGTTTACCCAGAATTTGGATTTAGCAGGAAAAGATTTCATATCAACTATTATAAATGTGTTCAAAAGATTTAAAAAGCCATGTGTAAAGGACTAAACAAAAACATGATGACAATGACTGAAATAGGAAATATCAACAAAGAAACAGAATCTATCAAAATAAAACCTCTACAGTTGAAAAATCCAATAACTATAAAAAAAAATTCACCAGATGGACTCAACAGTAGATTTGAGATGCCAAAAGAAAGACTAGGGGATTTCTGAGAGATCAATAGAACGTATCCAAGCCAAAGACAGAGAGAAGAAAGAAAAACAAACCTCAGAGAGTGAGGCATAAGACTGCTGACATACCTGTAACAGGAGCACCAGAAGGAGAAGGAAAGGATTCAAGAAATAATGGCTAAAAATAATCTAAGTATGATGAAAATAAATTATTTATATAATAGATTCAAGAAGCTCAACAGGCCGGGCGCTGTGGCTCACGCCTGTAATCCTAGCTCTTGGGAGGCCGAGGCGGGCGGATTGCTCAAGGTCAGGAGTTCAAAACCAGCCTGAGCAAGAGCGAGACCCCGTCTCTACTATAAATAGAAAGAAATTAATTGGCCAACTGATATATATATAAAAAAAAAATTAGCCGGGCATGGTGGCGCATGCCTGTAGTCCCAGCTACCCGGGAGGCTGAGGCAGAAGGATCACTGGAGCCCAGGAGTTTGAGGTTGCTGTGAGCTAGGCTGACGCCACGGCACTCACTCTAGCCTGGGCAACAAAGCGAGACTCTGTCTCAAAAAAAAAAAAAAAAAAAAAAAAAAAAAAAAAAAAAAAAGAAGCTCAACAAAGCCCAAATATAAACACAAAGAGATTCTCAGACATACATTAAACTGTTGGAGGCTAAAGACAAAGAAAATCTTAAACTCAGCAAGGAAAATAAAAATTCATAATGCATAGAGGAACAATGTATACAATTAATGGCTGACTTTTCATCAGAAACAATGGAAGCCAGAAAGCGGGAGAATGACATATTCAAAGCACCAAAAGGAAAACAATGAATTCTACATTCAGCACAACTATCCTTGAAAAATGAAGGCAAAATAGAGACATTCCCAAATAAATAATACTTAGAAAATCATGGTCAGCAGATGCCTGATGAAAAACATGAAAGGGAGTCCTACAGGCTGAAAGGACTCTAGACAGTAATGCAAAACTGCAGGAAGAAGGGAAAGCACTGGAAATGTTAAATATGTGAGTTATTATGAAAGTCTATTTGAATATTGTTTCTTTCTTCTCTTAATTTCTTTAAAGGGCATAACATTGTATAAAGCAAAAATTACAGCACCAAAGACATTTGACACATTAGCTATATACCATTAAAATAGCAAAAGGTGGGAGAAAATGAAGACATATTGGAGTGAAGTTGACAGACTGAGCAGAATATTAAGGTAGTATTAACTTGATGTAGATTGTGATAATTTAAAGTGCATATCAGAATCCTAAGAGCAATCATTAAGAAAATAATTCAAAGATTAAGTGTTAAGAGACAAATTAATATGATATAGTACCCCCTCCAAAAAAAAACCCATTTAACATATGAGGCAAAAAAACCAAAAAAATCACCTAGAAACAAAAATGAGATAATCAGAAAACAAATAGCAAGGCCGGGCGCTGTGGCTCACGCCTGTAATCCTAGCTCTTGGGAGGCCGAGGCGGGCGGATTGCTCAAGGTCAGGAGTTCAAAACCAGCCTGAGCAAGAGCGAGACCCCGTCTCTACTACAAATAGAAAGAAATTAATTGGCCAACTGATATATATATAAAAAATTAGCCGGGCATGGTGGCGCATGCCTGTAGTCCCAGCTACTCGGGAGGCTGAGGCAGAAGGATCACTCGAGCCCAGGAGTTTGAGGTTGCTGTGAGCTAGGCTGACGCCACGGCACTCACTCTAGCCTGGGCAACAAAGCGAGACTCTGTCTCAAAAAAAAAAAAAAAAAAAAAAAGAAAACAAATAGCAAATGGACAAAGTAAATCCAACCATATCAATAATTAAATTAAATATGAGAACCAACCACTCCTAACAAAAAGCAGAAATTATCAATTTTAAAATGCAACCATATGCTGTCTGCAAGAGACACACTTTAGATTCAAAAATAAAAGGGTTAAAAGTAAAAGGATAGAAAAAATATACCATGCAAACAATAACCATAAGAAAGTGGCTGTATTCACATCACACATGGACTTTTAGCTAGCTGGGTACAATGGTTCATGCCTGTAATCTCAACACTTAGGGAGGCCCAAGAGGGTGGATCGCTTAAGGCCAGGTTTTTGAGGCCAGCCTGGATAACACAGCAAAAACTCATCTCTACAAAATATTAAAAAATTAGCCCGTTTGAATGGCACAAGCTTGTAGTCCCAGCTACTCAGCAGGGCTGAGGTGGGAAGATGGCTTGAGCCTGGGAGTTTGTGGCTGCAGTGACCTATGATCTCACCATTGTACTCCAGCCAGGGTGACAAAGCGAGATCTTATCTCAAAAAAAAAACAACAAAAACACAAAAACAAAAAATATGTTTAGGCAAGAAATATTGCCATAGAAAAAGAGGAACATAAAATTAAAAGGGTCACTATTTCATAAAGATATAATAACTATGAATTATATGCATACCTAAAAGAGCTTCAAAACACATGAAGCGAAAACTGACAGAAATGAAAGGAGAAATATATAATTCTATATTTACACAGTGGGATATTAGAATATCAATAACTGATATTGATATAAGTTATCACTATAAATAACCAGTAGAACCCAACAGAAAATCAGCAATGATACAGAAGACTTGAACACTGTTTATCAATCACCCTATCTCACATTTACAGAACACTTCATCTAACAACAGAATACACATTCCTTTCAAATGTATTCTGAACATTTTACCACACTAGACCATGTTCTGGGCCATAAAACAAATCTCAATAAATGTAAAAGAACTCCAGACAAACAAAAAGTTCCTTACCTAGACATACAATGTCAAGCTATCAAAAGTTAAGGACAAGAGAAAATTGTGTTTACTGACATATGGAATTAAATTCAAAATTAAAAATTTTGGGAATTCTCCAAAATTTAGAAAGTTTGGATATTAAACAACACACCTCTTTTAAAAAACAAAACAAACTTGAGCCACTAAAGATCATACAGGGGAACTAAGAAAATGTTTAGAACTGAATGAAAATGAAAGCAATTCATCAAAATTTATGGGATACAGCCAATGTAGTGCTTAGAGAAAATTTCATAGTTTTAAACACCTATGTCATAAAAAGTAAAAAAGTCAATAATCTAAGCTTTTGACTTTAAAAAATAAAAAACAGAAAAGCAAATTAAGCCCAAAGCAAGCAGAAGGAAGCAAATAATGAAGATCCAAGCAGAAATCTATTCAACAGCAGCAACAAAACAGCAAAATACATAAAACCAAAAGATAGTTTTTTGAAAAGATCAAGAAAACTGATGTACCATTAGGTGTACTGACCAAAAAAGAGAATACGAGAGAAGGCAAAAAATTACCAGTATCAGAAATGAAAACAAACATCATTACCTACCTAGCAGAAATGAAAGGATTATAATGAAACACTATATACTCTGAACAACAATATCCCAACAAATTAGGAAATTTATACAAAATGGAAAAATTCAGGAAAATATAAATTACCACAACTGACTACAGAAGAAACATAAAATCTGTATATATTTACAACAAAAAACTTTTTTACAAAAAAACCTACAGAACAATATTCCTCATAAACATAGACACAAAAATCCCAAACCAAATTCAGCAACATATCAAAAGGATTGTAATACCATGACCAAGTAGGGTTGATCCCAAGAATTCAGGGTTGATTTCACATCTGGGAATAAATTAATATAATATACCACATTAATGAAATGTAGGACAAAAACCAGATGGTCATCTCAACAGTCACAGACAAAGCATTTGACAAAATCCAACATCTACTTATGACTAAAACTCTCAACAAATTAGAAATAAAAGGTAATGTTCTCAACTTGATATGAAAATCTACAAAAAACCTACAGCTAACATCATATTTATGTGAAAGACTGAACATATCTCCCCAAAGATCCCAGAAATGAAGCAAGGATATTCATCCTTAGCACTCCTATTCCACTGTATTAAGTAGCACAAAAAGACAACACATAACACATTAGAAACAAATAAAACAAAGATAGTTCACAGATGGTGTGATCTACTGTGCAGGAAAATAATTAAGGAAATCTAGAAAAAAATAACTATCGGAAGTCATAATTGAGTTTAGCAAGGCTTGGATTTGCTTAAAAAAAACCTGAGAAATAACAAATAAAACAAAAAAGGTATCTGTGAGGAGTTAGAGATGAAACATAAAGGACAAAATATTCTAAATGTTAATGTTACGTGACTGATGATAGGTTCATGATTGTCTTATTTATAGTATTTATTATACTGTCCTATTTGTGGTATGGATTTGCAACTTTGAAAATGAAAAAAAAATAAATCAGAGGATCAATCTAGTCCCTCTTTTTCTTTTCTCTGGAAATATTGATATAAAATTTAGATAATCATTCATTTGAATTTTTGGCACATCCATGAACTCACTGGGCCTGGCATGGGGGAACAGTGCAGGGTGGGAGGGTATAAACTGTTAACTGAGTAGCTCCTTTAATGGTTTCTTACTCTTCCTAAGCCAATCTAGGTAAATCTGGATATTTCTAGAAAATAGCTTGTATTTTAAGTATTTTACATTAAGTCCTCACTTAATGTCATCGATAGATTTCTAGAAACTGGAACTTGGAGTAAAACGATATACAGCAGGTCCTCGAAATATGTTTCCCTCAATGTCAATTTGTTGTAACACTGATGAGAAAAAATAAATTGGTTTCATTATATGTTGTTTTGCTCAAAATCAGAGTTTCCAAGAACCTAACAATAACATTAAGTGAGGACTTACTATAACGTCTTTAAAAAAATAGTTTGGTATTTAAAAAAAATACTTTAATATTTTTACTCATCATTATACTAACAAGGATAGTGTAACTTCTTGCATTTGTTGGCAGGCAGTTTGTAGTCTCACTTTTAAAGAATATTTGTAGGTGTAGTTGGGACCTCCTTTTCATTCCTAATGTATATTTTAATCTTCTTTCTTGTCCCCGACAAACTCACGTTTTATGTCTTTTTTAAAGAATGAATTCTGGAGCCAGGAACGGTGGCTCAAGACCAGCCTGATCAAGAGTAAGACCCCCATCTCTACTAAAAATAGAAATAAATTAATTGGCCAACTAAAAATATATAGGAAAAATTAGCTGGGCATGGCGGTACATGCCTGTAGTCCTAGCTACTCAAGAGGCTGAGGCAGGAGGATTACTTGAGCCCAGGAGTTAGAGGTTGCTGTGAGCTAGGCTGACACCATGGCACTCTAGCCCAGGCAACAGAGTGACACTCTGTCTAAAAAAAAAGAATGAACTTTGCAATTTGTATCATTTCAACTGCATTCCTTGTTTTGGAGGTTTTCTATTCTTTATCATCCTTTTCTTTTTCTTTTAACTTTATTGTGCTCTCCTGATTTTTCTTACTTGAATACTTGATTGATTCCAAAAATTTTGACAGCCACTCATTCCTAGGTGTTCTCTTAATTCCATTATGATTTCTTTATTGACCTGTAAGTTATTTTGAATTCACATTTCGAAAATGCATGAAATCAGAAATTGTTTATAATTCAATAAATTGTCATCCAAGAACACAGTATAATATAAATTTGGTATCTGTTGATATACTCTTTGTGGCTTAGTGTATGGACAAATTTTGAATATGTCTCTTGTATTTTAAAAGAATTTACCTCCACTAGCTCAAACAAAACTGTAGCTGTTCAAATCATCTTATCCTTGTAATTCCTCTCTGATCAATCACTAGTTACTCATGGAGAAGTCATTCAACAATTCCCACTGACTGTAGATCTGAAATTATGTCAGTTTTGCCTTGCCTATTTTGAAGCTATGCTACCAAAGGCAAACAAGTTTAAAATCTCTTTATCTGCATGGAGAATTTTCTTTTCCTCACTATATAATGACCACCTTTGTCCTCTTTTTGCCTTAAAATTATATTTTACCCAATTTGATAATCTCTGATTTTTACCTGACATATAATCCTTTCTGATCTACTGTGATTACAAATATATTTTATCTGTATTTATTTTGACCATTTCATTCTATTTACTCTTGCTTTTTCTATAGTTTTTTCCCCCCATGCCTTTCTATAATTTGTATTTTTTAGTGGTTACCTTTAAATATTCAGCATGCTTATCTGTTTATCAAAGTCTAAAGGTATTTCCTCCTTCTCAAATAATAAAAGGACGAGAAAATATTACTCTTGATCATCTTTCTTCTTGTTGCTGCTACAAATTTTAGTTGATAAAGTTTTCCCCAGTTTTATCAACATTAATATTACTGTTTTATACAATGAATGCGTAATGTTTAGATGTACCTGCCACCTTCAATACCTTTACCAATTGTCCCTTACACCTCACACCTTTCTGAGTTCAATTTCCTCCATTTTGAGACTATCCTTTGATGATCTTTTAGCAAGAATTTACCAGTGGTAAAATTTTCAATGCTTGTTTGAAAGTGTCTATTTCATTTTGCTTTTTGAATGACATTTTATATTAGTAAAGTATTCTAGGTTGGCAACAATGTTCTCAGCTTCATCTTCTTGCTTCTAAGATTGCTGTGGAAATCTGCAGTCAGTGTCACTGTGGGTCCTTCTTAGGTGATCTCTCTTCCTCAGTGCTTTCAATACGTTCTACTTTACTTTTGATGTCTTGTAGTGTCTAATAATATATCTAGGCGGGCGTGGTGGCTCACGCCTGTAATCCTAGCACTCTGGGAGGCCAAGGCAGGCAGATTGCTCAAGGTCAGAAGTTGGAAACCAGCCTGGGCGAGACCCCGTCTCTACTAAAAATAGAAAGAAATTAATTGGCCAACTAAAAATATATAGAAAAAATTACCCTGGCATGGTGGCGCATGCCTGTAGTCCCAGCTACTCGGGAGGCTGAGGCAGGAGGATTGCTTGAGCCTAGGAGTTTGAGGTTCTGTGAGCTAGGCTGATGCCACAGCACTCTAGCCCAGACGACACAGTGAGACTCTGTCTCAAAAATATAATAACAACAACAACATATTTAGGTCTGAAGTCAATCTGCTTGGGGTTTAGTGTGCTTCAAATTGAATTTTTTCTTTTATCAATGGTAACTTCCTAATCATTATCTTTTCCAATACCTTCTCATCAGGCCTCTTTCTTCTCTCCTCAGAAATGGATGTTTTGCTTAATTAGACCTTTTCATGCTTGAGACAGGTCACATGAGGCAAGAGGATGGATGGGTTTATTCCAATGCAGGCATTAAAAACAGCCAATGTGAGATCAGCTTCTCCATTAAATATTTGTCTTACATACCTATAAAAATGTATATGTAAATAGACATTAATTTTCTTGATTAATTTGGTATGTTTGTGGAACAAAATGAGTTTCTAGGAACAAGTTTCATAACCTCATGCTAGTGAGAAATATCACTTTGCAATAGGAGCCAGCATCAAAACCAGGATCACTTATAGAAAAATGCCAACAAATGCAAATTTTGAGTAATACCTAGTTAGCTATTAATTCCTTTGGGAGTATCATTCTTTGTAAGTGTAAACCAACCCTTTTTATTCCAAAAAAGACATGGAATCATAGACTCTACTTTTTCTATTTTCGCCATGAAGTGGGAAAGAGATGTTCTTAACGAAGTAGTCCACCTGAAAATGCACTTCTTGCTCAAATCAGCAGACACCAACTAGCTGGGAAAGACTGCCAGGTCTACAGCACCAAGTTAGACTGCAAAGAGCTGCCAAAGATGTGGTCAAACATTATGACCACAGGATTTCCCTTTGAAGCTATACATAAGGAATTACAAACGAAGGGTGAGCAAATAAATAACTGCCCTAAAGTACATTATGTGGAAGCTTTGTAGACCTAGCACACTGATAACTACAATAGGCATTCAAATTTATTAATTGAACTGCCTCCAAAGGTAAAAAAAACTTTATTAGATCATGTTTACAGCTCTTTCACAGGTTATATAAATACTATTTTAAATAAATATCATAATATTTATTATTTACTATGAGTTTAAATTTATATGGCTCAAGTAAAAATGACACTGTCTTACAAAAGAATATCTTAAGTTGTCAGGGTAAGCTATCACCAGGCAGAGCTGATATCTTGTTTGTGGCTTAAAGCCTACTTTATAGCTTAAACCAGGGACAGAGTAAACATAGCCCATCCCCTCAAAAAAGAACAAAAAAAACATCTCCAATGAAATAGTAGCACTTTTCATTTCTTTCTTTCAAAGAAACATTTCTTTTAAAGCTACTATCTACAGACTATACCAGGGAATCGGGTGTAATCACAGGGAAGGGGGACTTTTTATCCTAGAGCATGCTGTTTGTTGTTTTAACACTTTTAAGACCAGGCACACAGAGACCTGCCTGCACAGCAATTCACAGGCTATCTAGCACACTAGCAGTTCTTTTTGTTTCCGGGTCCTGAGGAGAGTGGTTGGGGATAGGAGAGAGAAGTCTCTTACTTTCTAGCCCTGTTTATGACTATGACTATAAATTTATAAGGAAGATTGTTGTGATTTAACAGGGAATGTATACTTTGTGTTGGATGCAGGATTTTACAGAGATAATCATGGGTCTTAACAATTTAATCAGAGCCATGCATCTAAAGGTTTGCTGCCATGCATCTAAAGGTTTGCTGAATGGAGAAGAAAAATTGCAAGGGACAAACAATAGGCGGGGAGTTGCTATGTCTTGAGCACATTTAAAGAGACAGATATAGTACAGCACAACAGCAAAAGACTGGACTTGTAACAGCTTCTAAGAGCATCAAGAAGCACACCTTTTCTAGCTACTCTCTTTAAAAAGCAGTCTTATAAAATTAAAATATTTTCAACATAATATAGCAATGACTATACTAATGAAAACACTGTCTTAGACATTACATTGTGGAAAGCATAGATCGTGCCTTAAGATGTGGGTTTCCACTTCCTATCCTACAAGTCTCTTCCTAGTTCTTGAGAAAGGTGGGCCATAGTTTACTGGTCCTCTTGGAAGTAGAGCTCACACATGGCAACAGCCTGGGCAACATCTCCAGCTCTGTTACTTGGGTGACTACAAAAGCCACTTAGGGATGGGTGCCACATCAACCTTCAATGAGTCCTGGGGCCATCTCCTCCTTAGCCAGCAGCCTGGCTCTGAATCAAGCCCATTTGTATTAATACCTTAGTGACTTTCAGGCCTGGGTGATTATCCCAGAGGATGGCAGCCTTGGTATCATTGCGTAAGCCATAAATAGATATGACCAGAAAGAACACATATATGCTTCCCTAATATTTTGCTCGCGGCATTAGTTTTTCACTGACATTTCTATGTTTTAATTGCTCTATATTTTAGGTCCTCTGTGTCAAAGAAATAAATAACTGCTGTTAATGAATTAATCTCACTTTCTATACTGTTTTGATTACTGGAAATTAGCTCCCTAACTAGGCCATATGATAACACCTGTGTGCTACACTATCAGGAGTTCTAACACAGTAGGAGGGAGGGAGGGAGGGAGGGAGGGAGGGAGGGAGGGAGGGAGGGAGGGAGGGAGGGGAATATGGATGGCATGAAGTGGTAGCAATAATCACATGTATTACACACCTGTAATAAAACACTAAAGTCATAGTTCAAAAGAAAAAAAGACCGGAAGTATAAAATTGTAGTTCAAAACAAAAAGATAGGAAATATAAACTTGTTCCTAAGATCCTTATAAATCGGGTTTGTCTACAAAAGTCATCCCATCTGTCCAACCATGCGAGGCCCTTTCAGAGCTCCGTTTACCTTATTTAGGAGGTAGCTTTGTATTTTAGATGTCCCCATTTTCAGAGCCCTCTTTAAAGTTTAGGTTAGGTGTCTGCTAAGTCAAGGGGAACTGACCGCCAGCACCGCTGGTCTCCTCAGGGCATTTCCCGTGGGCACCTTGTATTGAGGTCAGGACACCGTGAGAGACAAGGGCGGTGCTGGCAGCCAGGTTCCCCTTGACTTGCCAGACCCCTAACCTAAACTTTAAAAAGGGCTCTGAAAATGGGGGCATCTAAAATACAAAGCTACCTCCTAAATAAGGTAGAGAGTCCCTAAAAAGGTAGATATGTACAACTAATGCTAATCAAAATAATCTAATTATCTAATGGCAAAACCCACAGTAAAAATGCCCTTTTCTACAGACAAAGCAGCCACCCTCAAGCTTTCCCTCCAGGGAGAATGTGTGCATAGGCCTCTGGAGACCACCGTGGGCTCTGCCAGTGGCCATGGCAAGGACATAACCCTGCCCGCTTCCTCATCTGTAAAGGAATGGTAACCAGCGCAGGGTGAGGAGCGGAAATGAGTGTGAAACGTTAGGTGCTGCACTCAGGGCACCAGGGTGATACATGACAGCAAGTATCTGTGGTGATCCTTACTGGGAAAAAAGACTGTAAGTAGAGGCATGCAGCTCACGGAATCAAGCTCACATTGGAAATTAAATTTCCCAGTCTATTGTTGTAATCCAAGAATAGGTTTGTTCAACAGAATACATCTACTGTGTGACTCACTGATAGTATTAGAAATCATTAAGGAAAAGCTCCAGTCACCAAACCAAACCAACAAAAAACCTTACCATGAACATTTTAAAAAATAACAAATCAGTAAAATACGTGCAGATGACTCTAACTCTAGTACTACTCAAAAAGTACATACTCTAGGCCGGAAGCAGGGGCTCACGCCTGTAATCCTAGCATTCTGGGAGGCCGAGGTGGGCAGATTGCTCTAGGTCAGGAGTTCGAAACCAGCCTGAGCAAGAGCAAGACCCCGTCTCTACTATAAATAGAAAGAAATTAACTGGCCAACTAATATATATAGAAAAAATTGGCCAGGCATGGTGGTGCATGCCTGTAGCCCCAGCTACTCAGGAGACTGAAGCAGCAGGATTGCTTGAGCCCAGGAGTTTGAGGTTGCTGTGAGCTAGGCTGACGCCACGGCACTCACTCTAGCCTGGACAACAAAGTGAGACTCTGTCTCAAAAAAAAAAGTACATACTCTAACACATGAATCAGTGATGAATAAGCTCAAAATGAGCAAAGGACATGGCAGGTAACTGACATTTAACACAGGTAATCAACTTTGCCCAGTGCTCATTTAGCAACCACTGGTTTAAGCTCTCACCGTCTATTAACTCATTTAATTTTTGCGAACCCTAAGAGATAAATCTTATCTGTCTTCTCCTTCTTATAGAGGAGAACTGAGACTCAGGGAGATTAACTAACTTTGCCAAGGGAGCAGTAATTGGAAGAGCCAGAATTTGAACCTAGGCAGTCTAATTAAAAAGTCCATACTCTCTATCTTCATGTCGATGACCTTAAATTTGAAGTCTATAACATGCCCTTGAATTAAAAACAAAAACCAAAGGCAAGTCATAAGAAAATATGCATGGTATGTATACTTACACCAACCAAGATTGTTTGGGGTAGGGGCCAGGGGGAGGAGGCAGGATTACACAGACAGAGGTTGGCCAGGCTCAGGCACTGTGGCTTAGGGCAGGTTCCTTAGGCTCTCTAAGCTCCAGTCTGCTCATCTGGGTAAGCTGGGTAACAGTAGTACTGACCCTCATAGGGCTGCTATGTAAAGTAACTGATGTGTTTGAGTATGAAACCTTTGGTGCCTGGCATCTACTAAGACTGCATTTATGTTAGCCATTATTACATATGAATAAGGAGATGATGAAGGCGATAAATAAAATGTTTTAGAACAGACTCTTAGATTGTATACTTGAGTTTCCCCATCCTCTTTACTGCTTGAATTTTTTTAGATGTTTTTTAAAATACAAAAAAAAAAAAAAAAAACCACCCTATTTTTATTATTTGAGGGAAGGAAAAGTAAAAGCCCCGCTTTGGATAAGAAGCATATTCTGGGATAATAGGAAATGAAAGAAAGTGGACAAATGAGGCTGAAATTCTTACATTCAGAAATAAGCACAATTTTGAAGGGCAAGGAAAATAAGGAAATGAGGCACAGAGTCTTGAGCTAGTGCAATACGTAGGAACCGGTCAACGTGGTGAGCAGATGCGTGAGGGGAAAAATCTGTAAACTGAATGGATACAATCCCGACTTGGCAAACCCACATCTCTAAATCATGATATTTTGGCAGACAGTTGGTCTTTCTTCAAAACAGGCATGATGAGAAATAAGTATGAACAAAAGCTGACTTAATTTCTTCAGAAAGGGTTCAAGGAGAAGCAGCAAACATCAGATAATTCTCTGTCAAGTAAGATGGGAGACTTGGGACAGCCTTAATTTAAGAGAATGTTCTGAGGAGGGAATGGCCAGAAAGATGATTCTTCAGTCAAACAACAGATTTTATAAAAGAAACACAGAAGGGATCAATAGGTGAAATTGTGAGCATATGGTCATCCCCTGGGATTTACCAATCTAGAGGTATCAAACAGGTAACGAAAATGTTCTAAACAATCCTCCTTATTTTGAAAGGACTTCAAGGGCCAAAAGAGCTACAGAGAAAGAAGACCCTAGGTGTGCTAAAGAGAGTTACCGGAAAAAAGTAAAGTCTAGTAAGAATCCCTTAGACTTACTTTACAAGAAGCAAGTTTAGCAAGTTTCAGCAAGTTTAGCCCCATGCAGAGAAGTCCTCCCTAAAGCAACATTTGCAACAGCTTTTAAATTCAATATTTAGTCTTATATATGAGAAAATATTTTTATATAAAAAATTTTCATGAGAAATTTGGATAATTCTGAGATTATTAATTTTGGGGGGAAGGAGGATATCTGAATGTAAAACTTCAATTTTTTAAAGTTCTGGAGATATTTGGTGGTGATGGCTGTATGTGCATGTAATTAATGCCACTGAACTGTACAATAAAAAATAAAATGGTAAATTTATATTATATATATTTTATCAATTTAAAAAGCCAATTTTTATAATTTTTAAAAATCTTATTTTTCTAATTGGAAAAGGATACAAACTATAATATTGAACTATACATGACCACCAAAGGATGGAGAAAAGGTGCCTTTCTCTTAAGTTGATTTTTCTCTCAACTCAGTAGACTTTCTCTGGTTGGTTAAGAAAGGAACTGCCAGGAATTCAGCTCCACATTAAAAACGAGGAGACAGCCATGGACAAAAATATCATGACTATGTTTGCCAGAAGTAGGTTAGGGTTTCTTTTTCAAACTATAAAGAGGGAATGTGTGAAAATTATAAATTAAAGATCCTAACATCTCCTTGACTTTTCCAATCAGGTATAAAAGTCATCACAAATTCCTGAGGCCTCCCAGGCTCCAAACTACTCCACCTGCAGTCTCCCCATCTGAGTGCCCTCTGGGGCTGTCCTAGCTCTCTCCTTTCTCTACCGCCCATGCTTGGTCTTTCTAGAATTCAAGCATTTCTTGCTCTTCCACTGCTATCATCAAGGCCACACCACAACCACCACAGCCCAAGTCACCTCACACAACCAAAAGGTCCAGTGGACACATGTGTCAGATCACATAGTGCACTGCAATGGTGAGACAAGCCCCAGGCAACCCTTCTGTCCCCTTCGCCCCTTGCCCCCACTCCAAACAGCAGTGGGCCCTCTCCCACTCAGGGCCTCCGTACCTCCTGCTGCCTCGCCCACAGAGTCCTTTCCTCAATTACATCTCTGGCTGACTCCCTCACCCCTTTCAGGCCTTTACTCAAAGGTCACTTTCTCAACGAGGCTAACACCCCAGCTATCCTATCCAACATCTGAAACGTTATCCCAACACTTCAGACCCACCCACTGCTTTAATTTCTGTCCTCAGCGTTTATCGCATCTGACACATCACGTATTTTATCATCTCGTGTGTTGCTTGTCTCCTCTACTAGAAGGCCAGAGCTTTTGTTTTGTTCACTGCTGTACACTGTGCTCTTTATATCTGTGCCACGGCCACAAAGGAGGCACATTTGCTGAGTGTGTGTGATGCCTTAATCTATATGAACCATAGGGGTCAGATCTCAGCACTTTTAATCTACCACAAATTAAATAGTAATTCTTTCTTCCTAACTGCTTGAGGTAAGCATTTAGCCAGACCCAACCTGTTCTGCATAGCAACAAATTGCACAATGAGCATAAGAACTCTGTTCGAACATGAGACACTCCAATACCAAGCTTGATCAGGACGAGGCAAGGCTTCTAAAACCTGGCCACTGCACACTGAGAGCTACATTTTCCAACTGCAGGTAGAGACCCATTAGTGTGTCATAAAATCATTTCAAATGATGAGTTCTCATAAAACGAACCAGAACAGTGTGTTGTACATAGTAAGGTTAGTGTTTTGTGAAAATTCTCATTTTATATACTTATGTATAGGTCGTGATGTAAAACTGTCAACTGTGGGTTGTGGTCAATAAAACTTTTTGGGATAAAGAATCCACAAACAACTTTCAAAGGGTTTATGATTTCCCTGGTCCTTCTCTCAAGGGAAAAAAGAGTTATGTGAAAAACTCTGGGTGCACATGTGCAACTTTCTAGGTTGAGATTACATGCTTTTTAAGCAGTTTCTGGAAGGGACCCATGGCTTAAATAGGTTCAACTGCTGATAAGAGGGTATCAGTTAGAGAAGAGAGTCAATTCTCTTTCACTTTATTTCAAAGGGTTAGATATTGGCCTTTTGATGTACTTTTACCTGCCAGTCTTGGAGCCGCTTTTCTACTCACATGGTGTCATGACGTTGTTATTTTATTCCAGGTGGTTCAGCATTGTGAAAACATTTGCCACAGCAGAAGATTTGGCACCTTTGTCTCTCTCTAAACACTTCTAAAAGGAGGGCTTACACATGGAGCTCCCAGCTAAGGGCCTGCATCACTTTGTCAACCAAAATGATTCTCTAGGAGCCTACTAAGTACCCAGTTCTTTGTACTGGGAAGAACCCTCAAGTTCAAATTCTGTGATCTGGTGGAGTAAATACACGACTAAGTATTAACTTTATAACATCACATAACAGGATGATGGAACTGGGGATGCTGAGCTTTTAGAAAAACTGGGATTAAAAAAAAAAACATCTTGAAAATCTAAGCAACGACAGCAAGACAGTGTCACTGAGATTAAATGAGTCCAAGAGACAATTCCATTGAGGAGAGCCAGACACTGGTCTGCTAAAATACGTCTGGAGGGCTAACAATTAAAACTTTACCTGTTGACTTGAAGAACTGGGCTGCAAAGATAGATCAGGCAGCTTTGCCTCCTCGTGGACTGCTGGAGGAGGCTATGTGTGCCCAATAGACTGCACCCTCAGGGATATGTGCACAGAGTACGCACACTAGACAGGGTCTGTCTAGGAGTGGGGGTCTCACCTCTACATGGAGAATCAGGACATGTTCCCAGAAGAAGCCCATCTGTGCTGAGTTTTGCAAAAATAGAATTTTTAAAAGTGGGAGGAAGATTCCAGGAAGAAGAAATGAGGTAAGCAAAGGCCCAGGAGCAAGCATGAGATAAGAGTCGGAGGTGCATGCTGTGCTGTTCTGCACATACAGGTTCCAGCATGTGGGGTGGTGTGAAGCAGGGGCGGGCTCAGGACAAGCGAACAGAGCCAGCATGCCACACAGGAGGCTGGATCTGTCCTGTACACAAAGGGGGCAGCTGTCTTTCTCTTTTTCAAAGAAAGAACCTCCTGGCAGGAATGTGGATATTGGAAAGACAAAGTCAGGAGACAGAAACCCAATGTGATAATCTAGAAGAGGAATCAGCACCTGAAGCATGAAGGCAGTGAAGCTGAAGAGAACAGATTCAAGAGATACTTTAAGAGCTATCCTTGGTACTAAAAAAGGGAGGGGGAAGAGGAGGTGTAGAAGGAGGAAGGCCTTGAAGACTGACAAGGGAATGCAGGCAGATGAAAAGAGAATAAAGAAATCCATAAGAACAAGTTCCCACTGGCTAAATATTGGACAATCCAAACGAAAGCAATGAATGTATTTGAATCATTGATAATTATAAACCTATAATGATACACACAAAAAATTTTTTTAATCTTCACTTATCATCAATGAAGGTAACTTTTATACCCAATATAAACTTTGATAATCAGTTTTTAAAAAAAGAATTAGCCCAGCCTTTTTAGGAGAAACTATTGTTTTTCCCAGTTGATAAGAAAAAGCTCTCCTTTAAAAAATAATTTTAAGAGCTAAATATGGAAGGAATGACAGAACTAGAAAATCATGAGATCACAACACTCACTGAAGACTCACCAAGGATGATCAGTAGATGAGAAATCCACAGGCTGAATGAAACATTGGTGGGAAAGGGGACTTCTGCCTGGTGTCACCCCATGGGTTACCTGCTCAGAGAAAAGGGTAAGGCATTTCCCTACAGGAAGTGCAAGGGATAAGGAAATAAAGTACACACGCTATCAGGATATAATCAGATGGATCCAGAATGTGAGACACTCAACAAGAAACTGGCCTGGTAACTTCTGAAAGTCAATGTAAAAATAAATAAATTCAAGTAGGACACTGAAGCAGAAAAGGGTACAAAAGGCCATATTGTTTTCAATTAGTATCATTATCTCCACAGCCTGTTTGAACCTCATCTCATTTCAACTGCAGGCGGGTAGTTTCAGCACTCCCAGCCCCAGCTCATTCTGCAAATTTGTTTGTTAGTCTCTCATATTTAAATATGAAGAATGACAGCCACATGCTTCTACTGATATAAGGCTGAGAAAGCCTGAATATATGCATAGCCTCTGTCACTGATTTCTGCTATCAGGTGGCTGCAATATGGAGTTAAACAGGCATTCTTTCCCAGCTCCGTCCTGGTGCCCACTTGAAAATTCTCTCCCAAGAGGGGGAGGAGGCAGGTAAATTATGTCTTTGTTCCTACCTTCTGAAAGACACCTTATTCAAGAGACAACCCCAGATCCCAGCTTCCTACACTCACAAGAGAGCAGCTGTCACAGATGTTGCCGGCCACAGTGAGGACATCAAAATCTCACTCCTAACCTACAGGGAGAGTTAAACACCCCAAAGCAGAGATTCTCCAATACAGTTATGTGTTCATGCTTCTGTCAAAATCCTTCAGCCTTTCAAAACTAGCCTGAGCGAGACCCCGTCTCTACTATAAAAATAGAAAGAAATTAATTGGCCAACTAATATATATATATATGAAATTAGCCGGGCATGGTGGCTCGTGCCTGTAGTCCCAGCAACACGGGAGGCTGAGGCAGTAGGATTGCTTGAGCCCAGGAGATTGAGGTTGCTGTGAGCTAGGCTGACGCCACAGCACTCACTCTAGCCTAGGCAAGAAAGCAAGACTCTGTCTCAAAAAAAAAAAAAAAAAAAAAAAAAAATCCTTCAGCTTAATCAATAATGACAGATAATAATAATCAAGCACCTAATATAACTACATACCAGACACTAGGTTAAGTTTTTAACACAGATCAACTCATTTGATTCTGACCACCCCGTTGTTATAACCATTTTATAGATGGAAAAAGAAAAGAAAAGGTTACAGAACTAGCAACAGAGCTGGAAAAGTGGTGGGCCCAGATTACTACTTCCTAATAAATAAGATATCCCCTGGCTTTGAAAGGGAACAACTAGGTCAACCTGTAAGAACTACACCCACTCATTTAAATGCTGTCATTATAACCCACTGAGTTATCACCTCAAAACTGTCAGGATTTTGAGTCAATCAGGGGATAGTGCAAGCCACCCCAAATCTTTAGGGTCGTAAGATTAAATCACAAATCCTAATCAGTCTTAACCAGCCATAGACCCTAGTGCTCATTTTTAACTAGTCATTGCCATATTGCCTTGATACCAATTATTTTTCCCCTGATAATCAAAAGCTTTTTTTAAAAAAATGGAGCAGCACTCCTGGATTTTCTGCTTGTTAGTTCACTTAAAAACTCAGTATTAGCTAATAAGGCAAAATTAAACAATTTTCAAATATTTTAACTCCTAAAAAATTGTTTAAGTATCCAAATTATTGTGATCCCTTTCCACTCTCCCAAAGGGAGAACTGATTTACACCTCATTCACCAGTATTTCATCAACATAGCTGAATTCCAGTGTGGGGCTTTCACAATCTAACTAAATGCTTTCGATTACCAAATGGCATATTTCGTTTCTATTTCTTGACCTACATCACAAAATTTGCTATATTCAGTGTTCTTACTGAGCACCATTATACATTTCAGGGATATGGTGGAATTCTTATAAGGAAAGGTACTCCATGAACACTTTTAAAATTAAGATACTTACAGAATGAATGAAATTACTATTTTAAATGGTCCCAAGACTAGGTAACAGGAAAATAAAACCACACTGAATTTCCTATCACAAGCTTTACTAAAATAAAAACTTTTTTGTTAAAACATAAACTTTTCTAGTTAATTAAGAAAGCATCAACAACCTGAACTTTTAAAAATAAAGTATAATCTACAGTTAATAATGAAAGCTACAAAAACCACATCTCGTCAACAGCAGCTCAACTAAAATGGGGGCAGAGATTTTTGTCTATCTTAAACCTAGCTATATCCCTAGTGCCTAGCACACAGACACTCAAAAACTATTTGCTGAATTAATCAAGAATGCATTGTGATGTTAGCACTCAGCTTGAAGCATTATCGTGAAGATTCAATTAGCTAATAACTAGATAAAAGCTAACAGTTATCTTTATACACACTTTTTACTAACAACATTCCTCTTACCCACAAAACCCCGTGAAGTAGGTTGAACATGTATTAGTTTTGCCAATTTATTCACAAGAAAACAGGTTCCAGAGTTAAATGACCACCCTAAAGTCACCCAACTAACCTATTCTGCCCCTCTGTGCCCAACCCCCCATCCCCTGGTCCTGGCCCCATTCCTTGCCTCCTGTTTTCTCCTGAGCACTTCACACCACCTCACCATCTAACACACTCTGTTTTCTTCTGTATCTTGTTTGTGGTCTACATGTGAGTTTCGTGAGGGCAGGAGTTCATCTATTTTGTTTCTTGCTGTGTCCCTTGAACTTTTAAGTATCTGGCAAATAACAAGTGCAAAATAAATAAGAATTACCTAACATGCTTAAACTGGGGAGGGGGGACCTTTTTTCTTGGCATGACCAATCTTATAATTGGGGGGAAATTTTATGTAAAAAATTTAAAAAATAAATTAAGTGGATAATATTCTTTGAACAGTGAAGTTTATGTGCAAAAGCACCAGAGAAAGAAAATAAGAACGCTTATTTTAATAACCTCCCCAAATAAACTAGTAACATATCATACAGAATACTTACAGATTGTTAGGAATCTTTGAAAAGAACATACTACATAAATATCATGCTGCTCAGTACTGACCACTGTGTCTGTTGTTTCCTGTTTATAACTCTGTTAACCTCAAAAAGCACTTGTACTTGGCAAATAATCACTAATGTCGGCTTCCATAAAGACTCATTTTACCAAAGTCAGTATTATCTCTTTTCCTAACTGGCTTTCCACTCCACATTTTTAACAGGCTTCAATACCAGTACAAAGCCCCCTTTCAAGATGTTTCTTCCTTATCTCAGTTTTCCTAAAATGGTGCTTTACACATGTTGATTTTAAGAAACACTAATTCCTGTCTTTGGGAATTTAAACGTGAGAGTACAGACTAAGACAAAAAGAGTTTCATCTAGATGAAACTCAATAATCAGAATACTCTTAATTAAGACCACTCTTCCAAGCTAAACATAGTTAAAATTTCATCAATAAAAACGTATCAGCTCTACAGAACAGATTAATGACAAGTAGGGCCTAACACATTAAAGTACTATCTTTTTAATCTTTGTTGTTATACAAAGAGGAATGTTTAGGAAAATTACTCAAGTATTATAAACAAAGTAAACAAGATTAGCTTCAAATATCCTATAAATACAAGGACCTCTACCCCTTTACCTCTATCACCTTCACAAAGGAGCAGGCCAACCCAGCCAGCAGGTGTCCTTACCAGGCTTCACGGACAGGCCTCAGGGCAGCCAACTGGAGCTCCGTCTTCTGTCTAAGACCAGTGGCGGAAAACCAAGTCCTTCTATATTTATTAATACATTTTTGTTCATCTTTTATATATTTTATTTTTTAAATGAATGTATTTGAAACACCAAAGAATAAAATAAGTTTCTACGAAATAATCCTCCCAGATTAACCAGCACAATTAGAAAATTAGTAAACCATAAGGGCTAAACTGACAGCTGCTACGTTCATGATTTCGTTCTATCCACCCCTGTCTGACTGGTGTCACTGCCGCATGAAGCTGGCTGCCGAGAGTTTATGGGGGTCAAGCAAGCCAGTCTGTTATCAGCTTTTGACAATGGTGCACTGTGTTTCTGTATGAAGTGGAATTTGTGAATCGTTGCGCAGCTCCACAGTATGTTTTAATTCTGTCTGCTTAACAGTCCATCACATCAAAGACCAAGAGAGCGCGGAAGAAAACAGATTTTTAAATCAGGTTTGGGAATTGCAATATTATCTTGCTTCTGCTAAAGATAAGATGATTTGCTTGCTTTGTGATACTGCAATGCCAACATTAAAGAAATTCAATGATCACCAGCACTGTAACACTCACAGGGACCGCAAATATTTTAAATTAGAGGGAGAGGCGTGAAAGGTTGTATTACAGAGGTTAAAAGATGAAAAGCAAAAGCAAAGACAATTCTTTCAAGCAACAATTAGACCTGGAAATAATGCCACTGAAGCAACTTATAAAGTAGCTAATATACTCGGGGAAAAAGGGAAGCCGTTCAGTGATGTAGAAATTGTGTAAGTTGTTGAAGTTGTAGGATGCTTAGACCCTGATAACATTTCAAAGTATAATACAAACAACTGCCTCTTTCAAGAAGAAGCATAACTCAGTGGTCCCCCAACCTTTTTGTCACCAGGAACTGGTTTCATGTAAGACAAGTTTTCCACAGATTGATGGGAGGGAGACGTTTCAGGATGATTCAAGCACATTACATTTACTGTGCAAGTAAACCTCTCTGCTAATGATAATCTGTATTTGCAGCCGCTCCCCAGCACTAGCATCCCCGCCTCAGCTCCACCTCAGATCATCAGGCAGCAGATTCTCATGAGGAGCACACAAGCAAATACATTGCCTGCACAGCTTACAGTAGGGTTTGTTCTCCTATGAGAATCTAATGCCGCTGCTGATCTGACAGAAGGTAGAGCTTATGCGGTGATGCCAGCAACAGGGGAGCGGCTGTAAATGCAGATGAAGCTTCCCTAACTTGCCTCACGGTTCCTAATAAACCATGGATAATACCAGTCTGTGGCCTGGGGGTTAGGGACCATAGCCATAACTGATCAGCAGCATGAATTAGCCTTCAACTTAACAGAACTCCTTCATGTAATACTTCAAAAGGAAAGTATATATTCAATTGTTTTGGATGAATCAATTGATATCACTTGGAACAGGTTTTATATTTCACTTGGGCATAACAGAAGCATAACCCTTTGCTACGGAAGGGTTACTCGCTCTGGACTCTCGTGCAAACAGAACACGGGGAATGGGTATCTTCAACAACTTTCAAGATAAATGTCATGAAGTTGGATTGAATTTGGTAAATTTAGTGAGTGTATATACAGACGGTGGACCTTCCACGACAGAAAAACAAGAAGGATTTATTGCAAAGATTTAAAAAAGTATTAACAGATCCAGATACTCTGATTTATTTTCACTGTATTTTGCATAAGCAAAATCTCTTTGCAAGAGCTACTATTTTAAGTGACACTTTGCAACAAGTTATAAGCATTGTTATCTATAGTTGTGAAAATCCAACACAGCATGGTCAGTTTTGTAACATGCTAAAGTTGAATGATGAGACAGGTATTCAGTGTGGATTTTCCATATCATTCTTAAGTGCACTGGCTATCGCAGGGACTGGTGTTAGCCAAAATTGTCTCCGCAAGGCAGGTAAATTTTATGAAAAACAGAATCAGCATTGTGACTTAGTATTATTTTTTTTTAATTTAAAGTATTATGGGGGTAACAAATGTTTTTGGCTACTTGAATTACTTTTGTAATGCTCTAGTCAGGGTTAAAAATGTGCCCATCACCCAGACAGTGTTCATTGTATTGGTCAGGTAGGTTTTCACCCATCCCCTTCTTGCCCATTTGATTTCCTTTGAGATTTACTTCCCTCTCTGCATATGTGTTGCTCACCCGTCAGTTCCAATTTAATACTGAGTACATGTGGTATTTGTTTTTCCATTCTATAGATGCTTCACTTAGGATAATGGTCTCTAGTTCCATCCAAATTGTTGCAAAAGGCATTAAGTCATCCTTCCTCGTGGCTGAGTAGTATTCAATGGCATACACACATATACCACATTTTGTTAATCCACTCATGAACTGATGGGCATTTGGGCTGATTCCATTATTGGAAGATTTCTATAGGAATGCAGCATTTCTATGATATATGTCAAATAAAAACCACTTGAATATTTCTTTACAAAGTAAAACTAAGTCTATACATGATATATGGCAAAAATCCAAGCATTCTGATAAAAGCTTTCTTTTTTCAAAACATTTCTTCTTCAAAAGAAAATTTTGTTTGAACATTTTCTCCAGTTAGCAAAAATCACTGATGAGCAGGCTGATACATGCGAATCATGTGAAGAATACGCAGCTGTTACAGACCTATTAATTGACGAATTCAACGAAAGGTTCACTGCCTTTGAGAATCATGACATCACACTCAAATTAGCATTTCAGCCTCACCTAGCTGATATCACCAAGGCACCTAAACAACTACAGATGGAACTGAGCTCCCAGTAGATGACATTTTAAAGTCATTGATGCTAAAAAAGTTCCAACTGAAATACGAAAAATGTAATAGAATACCCACGCCTTTGGCAATATGCCTAAAAAATGCTTTTCAACCACTTATTACTGTGAATCTGCATTCTACTACCTAACCCAAATTCAGACGCTCAAGGTCAAAAATGACTGATACCCATCTAGAGGATCAATTGAAACTGTGGACCTCTATGCTGCAACCAATATTCAAATGCTTTCCAACAAAAGCAGACACAACAAAGTCATTAAAAGGTTAACTATAAAATTAACAAATAGTTTTCGTTTTTAAAATTAAGTATACAGAAGTTAGAGTTTTACAAAATAATTTGCATTTTTAAGTGTTTCTAACTGAAGTTTCTTGAATGCAGCCTTTTGATTACAGCTAAATCAATGGGCCTTCCAACATGAAAAGATTCCCCACCACTAAGACCCTCAATGCCTGGCACATCCTAAAAGCCAAATAAAGACTAACACACAAGCCATCAGGCAGCTATAAATAGCCGCATAACTAAAAATATACTGTGCTAATACTCCCTAGGAAGAATTTTTCTCCTGATCAAAATATTTTGCCTTTTCACTGAATTCAACTTTCAGGTTTGCGGTGATGTAACACAGATTCTTTCTTGTCTGGAAGATTTTCATTGTTGTCATTCTAAACAAGAAACTGCACTGTTTCCCCCATGCCTACTCATTTACGCATTTGTCAGAAAGAGAACATTTCCAACACTGCAATAGGAAGTTTAAAGTACAAGCAATTGTTTCCAAATTGATTGTTTGGGAAAGGATATGCAGTAATTCTGACAATGTCTAAAAATCTTCACAAAACTCTCCAATTTCCATAAAAATTTATCATAGGGAAAAAATCGAGGCACAGAAGAATCAATTTGCTGTACTGGAGTTTTGCTGTAAGTTCACTCATTCAGTCAACAAATACTGTCTGACATTACTATTTATCAGACACTGTTCCAGAGCTTGTCTATATGAGACCCTCCCCCTTCCCCGCAAAAGCCTGCCTTATACAGCTCATGCTTCTGGAGAAAGTTGACCTAATATCATAAAATTATAGGTAACTATAGCTAAATTTTATTAAATATCAATATTTATAAGCAAAAGACTAAGTAATAGAATTTTCCAGTTTTAACACTGGTCATTAACCAGACTTCCACAAGTTCTTAATTTCAAATGTGGCACATGTTAAAAGGGAGGCAGGAACCCTCCGGAGAGCAGATCTTTTCTTCTAACCAATCTTATAGCAATCTTGACACATGGAATCAACTAGAGAACTCCTGCCAGTAGTTTCTAACTCGGTATCTCCAGAGAGCTGGAGGCTTCCATCTTCATTTGTTGAGCCCTGTCTTGGTGGCAGAAAGATACCATTGCTATTTTAATTTAAAATATAGCTGAAGCTGTTAATGTTTAGGGGGTGATTTTCATCTGTTCTAAAGCACAATTTAAAATTTAATTTAAATTTAAAATTAAAAATTACCATACTGGTTGGTTCTGGTGAAAACTTAAGTTGTTTAGTTTTGTTGTTGTTAGTTTTGTTGTTGTTATTTTTTTTTTTTTTTTATGAGACAGGGTCTGTGACCCAGGCAGGAATATTGTGGTGTCATCATAAAGGCTCACTGCAACCTCAAACTCCTGGGCTCAAGAGATACTCCTGCCTCAGCCTCCCAAGCAGCTGGGACTACAGGCACCCACTGCTACCACCACCACGCCCAGCTAATTTTTCTTCTTTTTGGGGGGAGGGGCGGTGTCTTATTCTTGCTCATGCTCAGGATGGTCTCGATCTTCTGGCCTCCTATCTCAGCTTTCCAAGTTGCTAGAATTACAGGTGTGAGCCACAGCACCTGACCAAAACTGAAGTTGTAAAGGCAGAACTTGATATATATACAATGAGCTAAATGAAGTGACTACACAAATCTAGCTTTAATTCACTGAGTTTTTAGTTCATGACAAGGAAACAATGGAAAGATTATTAACCTTGAATTTCATAAAATCATACATCAATCATCAAGTCAACCTGAGTTTCAGGTGTTAAGAATACAGAAATAATCTTGAGACCCAGACTGTGCTATCACAACATGCTCAGAGAGAAACGGAATCCAATGGCAATAAATATAATTTCCACAGAAAGATGTACAGTAACAGCCCTCTTAGCTGATTGAAAAAATGCAGAGAAAAGACAAACAAGTCCACTCAAGAGAACACTGTGGACCTGCAGTTGGGTGGACCATGAGACTAGAGGGGAAATGGTAGGTGGTGAATTAATGAGATAGACAGGGGTTTAACTTTCCATGTGTTGGTGCTATTTCTAAGACTGACCCTCACACACAGATGATTTTCGTGTACACACTAGTTGAAGGGCCATCAGTGGCATTCCTGAGCAGTCCACACTGGGTCTTAAGCACGAGGCAGACATGATTGCAAGACTAGGTCTTATTAGTTCATACAGCAGGGTTGTGTCAACATCGCGTGTGGAATGGGGAAAGGAAGCTAAATGGCCCTGAGACTGCTGCAGGAACCTTACAGGGGACTACTTTGCTGACAAAACTGAGAAAGAGAAGAACTATCCAAATTATAGAAAAGCTAAATTTCATGGATTTACATAAAATCATCACATGTCCTGGTTTGCCTAGATAGCCTTGGCTTACACCTGCTGTCCCAATGTTCAATCTGGTTTTGCCTTTATTTGTTCATGTTTCATTAAGTATTATGTACTTACCATTGCATTAAAATAAGCCAGTTTCAGTTTAATATACCTCTATTTTGTGTATCTTGCTTCTGCCACAATCTCATTTAGTAATATGAAAGACACATATGCAATGAACAGAGTTCTCACTTTACCATGTCATTAAATCTAAAAGTCAACCAGCAATACCACCTATTTCTGTACCCTTTTAATGCACAGAAGTTTACTTCTTTAGAATATTTTTGAGAAATTCTTTGAACAGAACCATTTTATATAAATGAAGTAAATCTACTGGTCAAAAAATATTTCAGAGGATTAAATAAAAATTTTTAGTCCTCCTTTTGCTTTTACATGCTGCCATATGAATAAATTACACGGTCATTCTAGTTAAAACACCCCCGTAAGGAATGTGTACAAAGTCAAATTGGCGAAATAAAACCAGTGGCCAACTCATATCCCTGAACACATAACACCCTCTTAACTCAGGTCCATGCCTCTCAGAATGGCTGACCTACCTTAACTGGACCCTCATTCATTCAGCAAGAGAGTATCTGTGACATACAAGGCACTGTGCAAGATACTGGGGATACACAGGTGAACAAGACAGACACCATTCCTGCCCTTATGCTTGTGGAAGAGACTTCTACCAGGGAATGTGGGAGCAACACAGGCACCAAACCCAAATCCACCACTCCATTCCAGGAGCACATACAAAGGACAAATCCCATTTTGTTCTACCAAGCTTCCTTATCCTCAATTCTCTTACTATATATCCAGGACAAAGTCTGTAAGTCATAGGACCATCTCCAGCAAGGCACAGAAATGTACTCACTCCCCTTCTGCTATTTGTTTTCTTACCCACATGCAGTGCTAGCATTTTCTCTGTGTCTCAGCCACACTACAGACCAGAACACCAAGGGCAAAACCATTTCCCAAATTCACCAAGTATAGTTCTTTGCTGCCTTCTTTCCACTGGACAACATTTATATGCAACTTATTTTTTTCCTTGTTGTATGACAGTGTACATAGAAATACGTTTAGATTCTCATTCTTCCCTTATCGCTAACAGATTTAAAAAATATTTTAATAAGCAGTTTTTTAAAAGACTTCAGAAGGACTAAGGCTGACTATAGGATAGGAACAGGAGACCAGGGACATAGCGAGAACGATGCGCCACAGTGGACACACAAAGGCAAATGGTATTACTGGAAAGGCAGTACAAGGCCCAATTCTCAGGATACATGAGGGAAGGGGAAGAATGGAATCATAAGAGGAAACTGAAGGAAACAGAGAATTTATCACACTGGTTTAAAATCTCACCTCCTACTGTTTCTGGATACTCTCAAAAAAAAAAAAAATCTCACCTCCTTTAGGGGGATGGAACTCTGAAGCACATGTATAAAATAAAAAATTAAAATCCACTTTGGTTCTTTAGAACTCTTTTCTATATGTTATTTATTAACTGTTACAGGTAGCATTTGTGGTTGACTTGGAAACCCAAGTGTTATGAGTAACACTGATTTAAAAGTTCCCAGATCAGGATGGTCATGATGGAGACTCAGACTTTTGGGGAGAGGGGGGGAAATGGGCATTTATTGAAACCTTAAAATCTGTACCCCCACAATATGCCGAAATAAAATAAAAAAAATAAAAAATAAATAAATAAAAATAAAAAATAAAAGTTCCCAGATCAAAAAAACACCAATTAAAAAAAAAAAAAAAAAAAAGCATCAGAACCATTCCTGAGTTACAGAGTGCCCACAACTAAATGCGGCTGTGACAATGTATACAACAGGTCAGCCTGATCTACAACACAGCTTGGGCTGGGTAGGCAACATTGTCAAGACCATTTGAGATCTGTATTTTTGGTAGGAAAGTATTTCCCAAAGCATGATACGTCCTTCTGGTGATGTACAAGATTTTTAGGTGGCACAAGGAAGAACATTTAGATTTACTAACACTATATATTAAATGTATTAATATATTACAAAAACCAGAAGTTATTAGCACTAATTGTTCAAGAGGGTAGTGTGGTGATAAGCTCCCTATGCAGACCCTCAGCTGTAGGGACAGTGCTTATGCATGCCTTGGACGTTTAAATCTTCACTGACCCTCCACCACAACCACTCAGAAGTAAAACTGGACAGGTAACTGACAGAGTAGGGAACCTCTGACTTCTCATTCCTCCTGACAGAAACGTTGAAAAAGAGCAAAGACAGGAACAACATTGACAGAAGTCTGGAAACAAGTCACAAGATTACAGCAAACAAGTGAACACTGATTCGAAAAGGCAGCTACTTCAAAATGGTAGGAAAGCGTTATGGTATTTTTACTTGTTCTTGCCCTGGTCTGGTAGCCTGTATTCCCAGTGGAAGTCCCTGGTTCCTGGTTCTGGAGGAAGCAGAGAGCAGACCTTATTCATCAATTATTGTGTACGTTCTAACCTGACTAGGGGCTACCTACAGGACAGTGGCACAACACCTGAACTTGGGCCCCTAGGCCAGAAAAGGGGAGACACTATTCATTAACACTGCAAGGTGAACTAACACTCACAGACACCTGGGGTAAAAGATCAAGGTTAAGACATACCATAGACTCCATAGGTCCCAAGGATAGCTGAGGGCGAATTTCTCTGGACAATCATGACATTAAAAATCATGTAGGTACACAGGGGAACACAGAAAGCCATGCACATGCCCAGGGCAAAATACATGCTTAGAAAATACCTGAGAAGACCCTCAGCTTCCATCGCAGGCTGGTCCCCAGGCTCAGCACCAGCCTGGCTAAGCGTGGAAGAAATACCCTGTCACAGAGTCAATGTGCAAAAACCAGGAGGAGGGTTGTTTGCTTAACTCCAGGCATCCAAGGAAATTTCTGTCAAAACACTAATGGAGGCCGGGCGCGGTGGCTCACGCCTGTAATCCTAGCTCTCTGGGAGACCGAGGCGGGCGGATTGCTCGAGGTCAGGAGTTCGAAACCAGCCTGAGCAAGAGCGAGACCCTGTCTCTACTATAAATAGAAAGAAATTAATTGGCCAACTAATATATATAGAAAAAATGAGCCGGGCATGGTGGCGCATGCCTGTAGTCCCAGCTACTTGGGAGGCTGAGGCAGAAGGATTGTTTGAGCCCAGGAGTTTGAGGTTGCTGTGAGCTAGGCTGACACCATGGCACTCACTCTAGCCTAGGCAACAAAGCGAGACTCTGTCTCAAAAAAAAAAAAAAAAAAAAAAAAACCACTAATGGAACATAAGCTAAGCTAAGGAACAGAGACACAGTGATTAACACAAGGAAGTCTTTGCAAAAATTGTGGAGAGGTCTCTGAACAGATTACTACAACCTTCAACAATAAAAACAAAAACCCAGCAAAACACAAGGAAGAGAGAATATCTAATTTCCAGAATTATCATACTTTAATATTCAAAAGTCCAGTTTAACAACAGCAACAGAAAAAGTCACAAGACACTGGAATCTCGGGGCTGGGAAGAAAACAGAGAGGGAGGAGGACGAGAGAGAATCATAAGATTTATATATTTAAATATATAAATCATAAGATTTATATATTTATATATCAGGAAAGTATAGTCCATTTAAAGGAATAAATTAACAGAAACAAGCCATGAGGAAGCCCAGACATCAGATTTACTAGACAAAAGAATTTCAAACATCTGTCATAAATATACTCAAAAAGCTAAAGGAAAACATGCACAAAAGACTAAAGGAAATCAGGAGAATTATCCATAAACAAAATAAAGAAATATAAATTTTACAAAGGAACCATGCAAACAATCTGTAACTGAAAAGTAGAGTAAGTGAAATGAAAAACCCATTGGAAGGGTTCAACAACAGATCTGAGCAAGTAGAAAAGGTGAATCAACAAACTTGAAGATAGAACACAATTAGAATTATTAAGTCTAAGCAATAGAAAGTAAAAAAAAGAAAAGTGAACAAAGCCTAAGGGGGACACCCTAAGTGGGAAGCCAACCAACAATTATGGGACACTGAGAAGGAGAAGAGAAAGAGAGGCAAAAAGAATTACTTGAAAAAATAATAGCCAAAACTTTCTAAATTTGAGGAAATACATGGATTTACTAATCAAAGAAAGTCAATGAACTCCAAACAAACTAAACTGAAAAAGACCTACACTCAAGCCACATCATAATCAAACTACTAGAAGCAAAAGATAAAAAGAAAGCCCTGAAAGCAGCAAGAGAGGTGACTCAACACATTCAAGTTATCCTTAGATAAGATTAACAGCTGATTTCTCATCAGAAACCATGGAAACCAGAGAGCAATGGAAAGAAAAAAACAAAACCTGTCAATCAAGAGTTCTATACCCAGCAAACTGACCTTTAAAACTTAAGGAGGAAGTAAGACATTCACAGATAAATAAAAGCTAAGCAAGTTCATTACCACTATACCTGCCTTGCAAGAAATGCTAAAGGCAATACTTCCAAGTAAAAAGCATGCTAGACAGTAACTCAAAGCTAAAAAAGAAAGAAAGCTCTCTGGTAATGGTAATATATGAGCAAATATAAAAGCCAGTATTACTTTATTTGGGGGTTGTAAAGCCACTTTTTATTTCATACATGACTTAAAAGACAAATGCATAAAAAATAATTATAAATCGATGTTACGGGGTATGCAATGTCAAAAGATATAATTTGCGACAACATAAAGAGAGCAGATGGAACTATATACAGACATTTGTATCCTACTGAAGTTGATATCAATTCAAACTACATTGTTATAAACTGAGAATGTTAAATATAATTCTCATGATAACTGCACAAAAAAATCTACAAAATATACATACAAAAGGAAATGAGAAGGAAATCAAAACAATCCACTACAAAAAAAGCTTAATCACATAATGCAGTAATTAAAGAAATGAAGGAAAAAAGAAGTATTAGGTAGAAAACAAATTGGAGGGAATGTTTCTTTTTAGCATTTTAAATGTAAATGAAACATTTTCAACAAAAAGCAGAGATTGGAGGGATGAATTTAAAAACATAGTTCAACTCCATGGTGTCTACATGACACTCACTTTAGATTAAAAAACACAGAAAGACTGAAAGTGAAAAGTTGAAAATAGATATTACATGTAAACAGCAACCAAAATATCAGACAAAATAGACTTTAAGTTAAAAACTGTTACAAGAGACAAAGAATGGTAATACGAAGGCCAATTTGTTAAGAAAACATAACTTTTACAAACATGCACCAAACGGGGCTCCAAAACACATGAAGCAAACACTGACAAAACTGAAGATAAAAGGACAGTTTTACAATAATGAGAGATGTCAACATACCACTTTCAATAAAGTATATAACTCTAGAAAGAAGATCAATAAAGAAAGAGAGGATTTCAACACTAATAAATCAACTAGACCTAACAGACACATATAGAACACTCAACCTAACAGCAAAATAGACCTTCTTCTTAAATGTGCATGGATCATTTTCCAGGACAGACCAAATATTAGACCTCAAAAACAAGTCTCAAATTTAGAAGATTAAAATCACACCAAGTATCTTCTGGAATGAAGCTAGACATCAGTAACAAAAGGAAAACTGAAAAATTCACAAGTATGTGGAAATTAAAACATACTCTTCAACAACCAATGGATCAAAAAAGATATCACAAGGGAAAGAAGAATATACTTAGAGATAAATGAAAACAAAATCACAATATAGAGAAGGTATGAGATACAGTGAAGGCAGTGCTCAGAGGAAAGTTATAGCTATAAACCTTACATTTAAAAAGAAGAAAAATCTCAAGTCAATAGCCTAATTTTATACCTTGAGGAACTAGAAAAAGTACAAACTAAACTCAAGGCAGCAGCAGGATGAAAATAATAAAGATTAGAGTGGAGATAAAATTGAGACTAGTAAAAAAAAAGAAACATCAATAAAACCAAGAGTTGGTTCTTTGAAAAGCTCAAAGATTAACAAACCATTAGCTGGACTGACAAAAAAAGAGAAAAGACACAAATAACTAAAATCAGAAATGCAAGTGGAGACATTACTACCACCTTACAGAAATGAAAATTATTTTAAGGGAATACTAGGAACAATTGTATGCAAACAAATTGGATAACCTAGATGAAAAGGACAAAGTCCTAGAAACACACAAATTACCTAAACTTGCTCAAGAAGATATAGAAAAATCTCAACAAAAAGAGACTGAATCAGTAAAGAGACTGAATCAGTAATCAATATCTTCCAGCAAAGAAAAGTCAAGGACCAGGTGATTTCACTGGTGAATTCTACCAAACATTTAAAGGAGAATTAGCTGGGAACCTTCCCAAACTCTTCCAAAAAACAGAAGAGGGAACACTCATTGTACGAGGCCTACATTATCCTGCAGCCAAAGCCAGATAAAGATGTCCAAAGGAAAAAAAGTATACACCAATATTCCTTATGAATGTATATGTAAAAATCCTCAAAAAATAGTCAATTTTCAATATCTGCAGTAGTTGTATTCTATAGTCGCTACAAACACTGAGTTAGTGAATACTACATCACTGCCCATTATAGTAAAAGCACACACACACACACACACACACACACACACACACACACACACACACACACCTCTCACTCAGATTATAATCTGAAAGCCTAGAAACAACTGATCCTGGCAGACTGCATTAATTTTAGAGAAGAAAAACAAGACACATAAGTTTTAATGAGATTTCCTGAGGCCATCCCATCAACAGGTGCCAGAATTGGGATTTAAACCCCATCAACTGGCTCTAACGCCAAGGGTTCTTGAACTACGTTGCACTGCTCATACCACTTCCAACCTCTGGTGGTCTCTATATGAGAACTACAACAAGGCAGTGTGTTGCTATGGTCAATCTCAGCTAGGAAGGTATGTGTCAGGTGACTCAATTTTTTTGCCACTCTAGACATGTCTATAAATGATTATAAATGTGCTGCAATATTCATTTTTAGGTTACAAATAAATGTTAGCAAGTAGGTAAATTTGCAAATATGGAATCTGAAGATAATGAGAAATGACCATAGTAGCAAACCAAATCCAGCAGGGCATTAAAAGGATTATACACTATGACCAAATGGGATTTATCCCGAGAATGCAAGAGTGGTTCAATGTAATAAATCATGTTAACAGAATGAAAGAAAACACATGATCATGTCAATCAATGTGGAAAAGGCACTGCTAAAATCCAACACCCTTTCGTGATAAAAAACATTCAATAAACTAGGAATAGAAGAAAACTTCTTCAACATGATAACGGGCATTTATGAAAAACCACAGCTAATATATGCAAATGGTAAAAGACTGAAGCTTCCAAGAACAAAATAAGGATGACTGCTTTTACCACCGCTGTTCCAATATCGTAACGGAAATTATAGCCAGAGAAATTAGAAAAGAAATAAAACGCATCCAAATCGAAAGGGAAAGTAAAACTATCACTATTCAACCACAGGTGATAGTATCCTCTATGGAGAAAAATCCCAAGGAATCCACAGAAATGCTACCAGAGCTAATAAACAAATTCAGCAAAGTTGCAGAATACAAGATGAACACACGAAAAACCAGTGCTTCTATATACCACCAATGAATAATAATCGAAGTGATCTATGGATTCAATACAATCCCTATCAAAATTCCAACAGTCTTTCTTGCAGAATTCATATGAAATTGCAAAGGGTCCCAGAGAGTCAAAACAATTTTGAAAAAGAAGAACCAAGTTGGAAGACTCATCCTTCCCAACTTCAAAAATTACTACAAAACAATGGCAATCAAAAGACTGTGGTATTGGCATAAGGATAGACACAAATATCAACAGAACAGAATTGAGACTCCAGATATAAACCTACACCTACTAAGCGGTATTTGACAAGAGTGCCAAAGTTCATTCAATAGGGAAAGAATAGTCTCTTTAACAAATGGTGTTGGGACAACTGGATCTCCACATGTAAAACAAAGAAGTTGGAACCCTACCTCATACCATACACAAAATTCAATTCAAAACTGTTCAATGATCTTATTATAAGTGCTGAAATCATAAAAGTCTTAAAAGAAAACATAAGCATAAGTCTTCATGACACTGGATTTCACAATAGATCCTTAGATGATACCAAAAGCATAGACAACAAAAGAAAAAAAATAGGTAACTGTGTGTTCCAAAGGACATTATCAAGCAAGTCAAAAGACAACATACAGAATAGAAGATATATGCAATTCATACATCTTGTAAGAGTTTAATAACCAGAATATGTAAAGAACTCAACAACAAAGACAAACAGCCCAATGGAAAACGGAATAAGGACTAGATATTTTTCCAAGGAAGAAGCAGAAATTAAGCATATTAAAAGATGCTCAACATCACTAATCATTAGGAAAATGCAAATCAAAACCATAATGAAATACCACTTTAAACCTATTACGATGACTGTAATTTAAAAATGGAAAATAAGTGCTGATGAATGGTGCTGGAGGAAACATAAAATGGCATAGACACTGTGTAAAAACAGTTTGGCAGTTCCTCAAAAAGTTAAGCAGAGAATTACCATACTATAATCCAACAATGATCCACCATATGACCCATATGATCCACTCCTAGACATATATCCAAAAATAATTAAAAATAGGGACTCAAACATATACTTCTATGTCAATGTTCACTACAGCATTAAGAACAGCCAAAATATGGAAACAACCCACATGTACAATAAGATGAATAGATAAATAAAATGTGGTATGATATGATAGAATATTATTCAGTCATAAGAAGGAATAAGGTTTTGATATATGCTACAACACGGATGAACCTTGAAAACTTGCTTAAAAAAAGAAGCTAGGGGCCGGGCGCGGTGGCTCACGCCTGTAATCCTAGCACTCTGGGAGGCCGAGGCGGGCGGATTGCTCAAGGTCAGGAGTTCAAAACCAGCCTGAGCGAGACCCTGTCTCTACCATAAAAAAATAGAAAGAAATTAATTGGCCAACTAATATATATAATATAAAATCAGCCGGGCATGGTGGCTCGTGCCTGTAGTCCCAGCTACTCGGGAGGCTGAGGCAGGAGGATTGCTTGAGCCCAGGAGTCTGAGGTTGCTGTGAGCGAGGCTGACGCCACAGCACTCACTCTAGCCTGGGCAAGAAAGCGAGACTCTGTCTCAAAAAAAAAAAAAAAAAAAAAAAAAAGAAGCTAGACACAAAAAGACAAATATTATATGACTTCACTTACATAAAATATCTAGAATAGGCAAATTCATTGAGAAAGAAAGTACAACAGCAGTTTCCAAGGACTGGAGGAAGAGAATGGGGAGTTTTTATGTAATTGGTTGCAGTTTCTGTTTGGGGTGATTAAAAAGTTTTAGAGATACAGTGATACATTATGATTAATGTCACTGAATTATACACTTAAAATGGTTGTAATGGCAAATTTTAGTTTACATATATTTTACAACAAGAAAAAAGAACTGGCCGGGCGCTGTGGCTCACGCCTGTAATCCTAGCTCTTGGGAGGCCGAGGCGGGCGGATTGCTCAAGGTCAGGAGTTCAAAACCAGCCTGAGCAAGAGCGAGACCCCGTCTCTACTATAAACAGAAAGAAATTAATTGGCCAACTGATATATATATATAAAAAATTAGCCGGGCATAGTGGCACATGCCTGTAGTCCCAGCTACTCGGGAGGCTGAGGCAGAAGGATCACTCGAGCCCAGGAGTTTGAGGTTGCTGTGAGCTAGGCTGACGCCACGGCACTCACTCTAGCCTGGGCAACAAAGTGAGACTCTGTCTCAAAAAAAAAAAAAAAAAAAAGAAAAAAGAACTGTAAATATTATGGATAGTATGTCTGAATGCCAATCAAGATTCCTGAACGCTGAATTTCCACAAGTAATAGTGCACTTACCAGTGATAGGCCAAAAGTCACTCCTAAAATTTGGCAGTATTTTAGTGTGTATATTGTGTACAAGTATACATAATTGGGAAATGGAATTGGGACTGTTCTCTGAATATTTGCTCCTTCTGTTGAGATCATGAGTAAGATCAATTAAGTGATTAAAAAGAGTCTTAAAGGTAAAAGTCATCATAGAAATATGAATGTTATTGTTAGTGAATGAAATCTACTACCTGTTTACATACAGAAGCAAAATCAAAATGTTAAAATTTGTTAAGAAAAGCTGCTGAGGCCGAGCGTGGTGGCTCACACCTGTAATCCTAGCACTCTGGGAGGCCAAAGTGGGAGGATCCCTCAAGGTCAGGAGTTCAAAACTAGCTTGAGCAAGAGGAGACCCCGTCTCTACTAAAAATAGAAAGAAATTAATTGGCCAACTAAAAATATATAGAAAAAATTAGCTGGGCATGGTGGCGCATGCCTGTAGTCCCAGCTACTCTGGAGGCTGAGGCAGAAGGATCGCTTGAGCCCAGGAGTATGAGGTTGCTGTAAGCTAGGCTGACACCACCGCACTCTGGCCAGGGCAACAGAGTGAGACTTTGTCTCAAAAAAAAAAAAAAAAAGAAAAGAAAAGAAAAGAAAAGAAAAGAAAAAGAAAAGCTGCTGAATCCTGCACTCTCCCCCTCTACTTTCTAGAGATGGGTGGAACAGAAATGTCCATGTCAGGGAAAAGGCATGATTAGACAGGCTTCAGGCATCAGCGTATTCTACAGAGGTATTTACTCACTTAATGCATCTGACGTTATCCTTAGAAAGTGGTATTCTACATGCAGGAAGAGAAGACTTCCTTGTGAGCACAGAAGTGGAGCTTTGGGGTTATACCTGGGTAACAGTATGTGGAGCTCTTGTCTGCATGAACAAGATGAAAATTAATCTGAAAAACTCACTGAAAATATTGTGCACTTATCCCACTGTTTGAATACTACCCACATAATTTGACGCATTCACATCAATTCTGAAGAATGGCTTCCCGTGACTCCTGAAACCAGTCATTTCACTGCTTGTATTAGAAATTTTTAGTATTCAACCAAAATTAAGAAAATGGTTATGTATCTTTTGCACTTTCCAACTGCACACATGTGAATTGGCTCTCAGGCTGGTTAACACAAAACTAATAATCAATAAATAGTATTATTAACATTGTAGCTTTGTTTATGCATTTTATACTTCTATTTCAGCTGAATGATATTCCATTTATGGTAGTGATACAGTTTACTTTTAAAAGAAAAGTTTAAAAAGTAAGCTGACTTATTTAAAGGAAAAAGTAACACTATGGGTGGTACACGTTTATTGCAACAACAACCAAGAACTAAAATTTAGGGAATTATGGTATGGCTGCCATTACCTCAAATGGACAATATAGAGGCACATTTTAGTCAATACATAATCTCAAAGGAGTATGCTTTATATTTTGTAAACCCATAAATATTAAGAACAAATGGAAACTCAAGGAAGACTTTTATAAACCTCCTTGAATTCCCATATGATAATGGTAATCACCTCCCCTTTGATTTATAATTTGTATATCTGAACTTTCACTTGGACCACAAAGGTACTAGAAGGGCTAAGATGAAAAGGCAAGAAGGAGATTAACAGTGATAAGGAAGGCACTGGAACCACTAAGATGAAAGGGCAAGAAAGAGATTAATAGTGATAAGGCAAAGTGAGACTTTATTACTACATCATTAGTAAGATGAATACAATCAAAGCCAGGTTAGAAAATAAGCTGCTCTCACTGTTAATGATACTGAATAACTATTTATTCTGTGCCAACAACCAAGACAGTTCCGATTATGGATGTCACATTCTGGATGTGAGGCAAGGCTCACAGTGAAACTTTGAATTTTTTTTTTTAACAGATTTCAAGATGTTTCATTATTCCAATGTATCTTAACTATCTACTTCTATTTTCATAGGTGTTTTGGGGAACTGTTTCCATCCATGCAATTAAGGTACCTCAGTGATCTTGTGGGTATGATTTCCAATCACTTCTTAGTGTACTCACCAGGAAATTAATTTGATCTAATTTTCCTTTATATAGCTCCTGAAGGTTTCCCTGTCTACACAGTCTTTTCTTAAATACATTCCGATGAGGGAGAAAATAATGCACACTACTTAACCCTTTGCACTCGCTTGGTTTTCTTCTCGATTCCTTTATTCTACTCGGGATTTAATTTTTTAAATACCCTAGATTTTACGAAGCGCGGCAATAGAATAAAAAACTGGAGTTTCTTTTCATACAAACTTATTTATTTAGATTTTTTATATTTCAAATTATTGATACATTCAAAGAGTAACTTTAATCTCTATAATTTTTCATGCTGTGATATTATTTGAAACATTCACCCACATGAAGACCTGGTTTACATTCACATGTTTCGCAAATATAAATCATCTCTCTTCTTCCTCCTTTGATTTTTCTGTTAAAAGAAACAACACAATCTTTGTGTTTTTTTGTTAGAGTGAGGTGTGATTATATGGAGCTTTCCATCTAAACGTTGCTCTAAGTTAGTGGATAATAACCTACCCCTGGAAGTTAGTGTACCATCTCTGCATTTACACTTTACTTGTCCTTTCATGCTAATGAAAACAAGAGAAGATACTGGAAAGATAGACAAAAATCCCCCTTCCCTCCGCATTGAAACTACATGTCAGAGTGTGGCTCGACATACCGATGCTCACCGCGTCGAGTCACACTCGACATCTGAGTGCAAAGGGTTAAGACTACTCTCCCTCAAGGGACTCCCTCAATGGGACACCTCCCTGAGGGGGTCAAACCTCAAGACCCTGAAAAGCCTGATACTGCCAGAAAGAGGTAAGAAAACAGCAGAATCTGAGTACCACAGGAGCCTATCTTTCTTTCCCATGGTACAGACTGGGTTGAGAACGTTGAGTCACAAACTAAATGCCCAGCGAGTCTCGTATAATATGGATGCTTTGAAGAGGGAAAAAAGCCCAGCTATACAGCCAATCGTTGGGGAAACTTTCCTTTTAACATCTTCTGTTTGAGCCTACAAAGAGTAAAACTGGATATTTTTTTTAATCACTTTTCAAGACACAGAGGTGTATTTGGGACCGTGAAACAACAGGGAAATGCTACAACTGCTGAAAATAAAATTTTATCTACCTGTTGAAAGTGTTCATGTACTCTTAGGGAAAAATCTAGCTCTCTATACAGGTAACTGTGGTTCCAAGAGCTCTCTGGTGTATGTGGCCATAGGACCAACCACCACAGAGAACACAGAAGGGAGATGGATCAGGGATCTGTCAACAATCCCTCACCACCCATCTAGGACAGCTCTTCTCCTCTGGCTTCCTCCCTACTCAACCTCCCTTAATGCCTCTCATCCTGCTGAAGTCACCACCAGACCTTCCACTCTACCACTAATACCTGGTACATTCCCATAAAGCAGGGTTTCTTAACTTTAGCACTAATCAGCATTTGGGGCCGTCCTGTGCATCATCGTGGGATGTTCGGCAGCCTCTACCCATGAGATGCCAGGAGCATCCCCCCCTACCCAACCTGGTCGTAGCAATCAAAAAATGCATGCAAATGTTGCCAAATGTCCCCTAGGGGGGAATTTGATTCACCTCCACTCTTTGAAAACCACTACTATAAACACCTGATACCAGACTATGAGGCAAGAGAGATCAAATAAGCAGAGATCAAGGAGGAAACAACATTAATAGAAACCTTTCTGATCCTGAAGTTCTTAACTGCAAATTGCAGGTAGCTCAAGCCTCAAGATATTGTCAAAATGATACCTGTAAACCAAGAAGCTGGGCCCAAAAAATAGTAAGTTCGCAGTACATAGAGGTTATCAATAGATCAGGAAGAAAAAGGGCAGATGCCAACACTATTTGGTAAACATGTCAAATTTTCAAGTCTCAGCAAACCCCTAACCCACTTGTTCAACGGGGGACTATGAGAAGATCACATCTTCTGCTTGAGCACTGGCACTGCGTAGGCTGGGGAACATTTTAACAAAGAAAGCTTGAGACTCAATGATTAACATATACAAGTAGTAATTCATTACTTCTATTAATTGACTACGAACAAAGCATCCCAATCTTAAAAGACAAGTGAGATTTATTATAAAACATTAAATCCAATGCACATAAATAACATCCCTATCACAAAATGTGCTGAAGAGCTACACAAGCAAACATACACACATGCACGCACACGCAACACACACAGAAAACCCAAAAGGCAAATAAAGCCAGGTAGCACTTTCATTATCAAGGTATAAAGAGATTTAGATTTATGGACAACACTCAACTCCCAACATGCACCGCTGTGGGGGAGTCAGAGAAGCATTCCCACTTCATAGGGACCTACAGAGACCGTGGCGGTTACACAGCACCTGCGTTAAATTTCACAAAAGACCTATGGACTCAAAGGCAGGAGGAGATCTATCCCTGGAAAAAGAAAATATAACAACAACAACAACAACAAAAAGCCCTCAAGCCTCTGTCTCCAGTGGCCTAGCAATATAATTACACTCAATTTAACATGATTTTAAGCCCACGATTTTAATGCTAAGTGATGGTGGTAAGAGTTGGCTTTCACACCTTCTCCATTTAGCATTTTTACTACAGAATACAACTGTGCCCCCTGCTGAAGAAGAAAATTAAACTGGTGGTAAAAGCTCCCAGACAAAAAAAGATAAGCATAGAATGAGTAGGAAAACAGGGCTCCTAGAAGAGACAAGTCCACTGCACATGGAAGACAAATTTCAGCCCAAGGCCAATAAACTCTAGGCAACTAATGAAAACATCTCCAACCTTAGATTTATACTGGAGAAAGGAATTATAACACCCTCACAGCCTACACAATCAACTAAGGGCAAAGACTGCAGACTAGTTCAGTCCACCATATATAAATCATACAATATAACACCAGGGGCAGTATCAGATGTGCCTCTGAACGGCTTCAAAAGTATTTCCCTTTCCTAGAAACAAATAATCTTTCTTAGAAATGTTTATCAATATCATTTGTACTACCCACTTCCTTTCTTGGTGTTTTCCATTTTAAATTTTATAAGTTAGCCACTATCTTACTCAAGGATATAAAGGCTGAGAAAATGTAGCAACCACAAAATAGGAATTACCTATATTTAAATAAATATTTCTTAATATGAAAAAGATGAACTTTCAAAGTTTCTTTAGATGAACATTTTGTACTAAGAAATCAAAATACAGAGATAACTACATCTAATTCTGACACAGTAAATCAGCCCCAAACAAATCCTCGTACACACAGAAATTTAAACTTTTGATACATGGGCATGATGTCATAAATACTACTGGAAATACTGACTGACTATGAGATTTAGACTCTCAAGATGCAACATTGGACCAAATTAATTTCAGCTAGGTAAATTATAAATTTAAAAGTTTAAAATGATAAAAATACTAATTTTACATTTGGGAATGAAGTGCTTAAGTACAAATTATAAACAGAAAGACAATTTGGCATGCCTACATTTTAAAAATAAAACACAGATATTAGGGTTAGGGCAAGAAAAAATAAAAAAGTAGAACAGATAAATAAAAAGCACAGAATTATAAAGAAAATAAACTGAGAAATATATCTGCCATAAAAGATTCTTTAACGAATTAATACAAAGCAATTTTTAAAACTCTAACTATGAAAGGCTAAAAAAAATTTCAAAACCACTTAGCTTCTAGTAATCTAAGAAACACAAATTAAAAGATAATGCTTTTCTATCAAATGAGCTAAGAGTTTTATTCTTTTTGCTGTATAACACTCAATACTGGTAAGGGAGTGCTCAGATGGCCTGCTCTGGTACTGCAGGTGGAAATAAACAGGAAGCTCTCACAAAAGCCTCAACTGTTCATGGCTTCTGATCCAGTAATCTCACTGTATTTTTTTTTAAATCTCTCCTAAAAAGAAAACGGCAGTCAGAGAGAGAGCAGGTCACAGAATTACTTTAACTGTGTACCTGTAATTAAAGGCCTGTAGGGAAAGAACATACAGTTCAACAACAAATGAGTACTAGAAAGGTGCTAGCTGAAGTTAGCTGGTTCCCAGGGGGTCTTCTTATAGTGATGCTCCATAGCTAACATATATTACAATTACAAAAGAAAAATGAAATTCAAAAATAGTAAAATGCCTGTAGATTTTGAAACAATATGACAAGTAGAATACATTTATTAGTTACATTTATAAACGTTTTCTAATAATGTGGGAAAATGCTCACCATTTGTAAAAAGCAGGACACAAATACATACTGTCAATCATGTTCAATATGGGTATATGAGGTGGGGTGTGTCTGGAGGGGGTGAGGTTGGAACCCCAGTCTACTTCAAATCTATACTACACACAATCTATACCATCTCAACTAAAACATCTGGTTGTTGGCTTGTTATTGTTTCCCCACTAAAGTCATGCAATCAGACTAATTTTTTGTTGGTTAAGAAAGTGTAACTGCTTCTTATGTAACAATATGTGCAACGCACTAAAAACAATACCCAGCATATGGGAAATAAGAGTAAATGTTGGTAGTATTAACTTCTGTGGGATCTTCATATTTCTGTCTTTGTAGAATATAAAATGCAACCCCTGTACTGCTTGCAAAATCCAAAATAAAACTCTTAAAAATCAACCTACCTACACAAAAATACCCAAGACAGTTTTGATGAAAAAGAACAAGGGTTGCTGGGAGGATCAAGATAGCTGACGAGAACCACCACCAGACAAAGTGTCTATGCAGAAAAGACAGATTCCAGCAGAAATTAGAAAAAAGAAGCAAGACGACGAGCATACAGCAGACGAGGGCCGGAAGGAGGGGTACCTGAGACCCCGGGAGACTCCACGGGAGGAGGCTGCGGAGGAGAACTGGAAGCTGAGACCCCCGGAGCAGCCCGGAGACCAGCGGGAAGGGTAGGTGATTCTGCCCTTTCCCCTCCCCTGCATCTGGGACTGCTGGTGAGCTCCCCAGAGAGTGAAGAGACCTGCGGACACCAGCCCAGAGACGGCCACCGCCAGCTAGCAGTGAGCCTGTAGCGGACGCGGGATCAGGCTCCAAACTCCCTCCCGCCACCTCCGTGTGCACAGACCCGAGCTGCCCGACAGGCGCCATATTGCCTCATTCTCCCCTCCGCCGACCCTACCCGAGGCTGCCCAAAAAGACAATATAGCCACCAGCCGGAGGCACCTCCAGGGAACCGGACTTTCCCTTTTGGAACCCTACAGCTGACTAAGGGGAACTCAGACTGTGAGCTCCCTACCCGCCAGCCCTCTCAGGGGCTGCTGGCACAGTGATCCCAGGAGAACCGTGCAGACCCTGAGATTGAGAGACATAGACCCAGCTTGGGCTCCCTGTGGGTGAATTGGGACTGGCACTCCTCTCCCTAGTGGAGATACAGTTTGAACTCTGGGACCCAGAGGTCAGACCTGCAGACCAGATCCCATGCATTGAGGTCTCGCATTGCCCGGGGCACAGAAGGGATCTACGTGAACAGCCTACTGAGGTGTGTGCGCCTTCAGGGGCAAATCAGCGTCCTAGAGGGCAACCCTCCTGCCAAAAGGAGGCCATACGCCCAGCTAAGGTGGCGTTCCTGCGCAGGGAACCTCCCCGCCGGCATTACAGTCCGGGGAGGCCTGGTGGCATGTGGTCTGGCCTGCTGGCAGAGGCCCAGGAGTAGCTGCAGAGTTGGGGAGGGTGGAAAGTAGCGAGGCCTGCTCCAGACTGCAGGTCTCAAAAAGTCCCCACACGCAGACTTTCTGGCTAAGCGCCATTCCAGCCCCTCCCTGACACCTTTTCCTAGAAGTAGAGAACAGAACTTTGACCCCTGCTAAGGCATTGGTGGTGCCTGAGGGCAGGCTTACCAAACCCAGCTCCGCCCAGACTCTCTCCTAGACCAGCCCTCACTGAGGAGGAGAAAAGGACACACCTGGAAGTCCCAAAGCCCCACCGACCACCCGAGGCACTAGAGTGCCTCCCTACAAGAACAAGAGCTGATAACAGGACACAAAAACAACAGCGTAGCCTGTTCCTCCAAGCAAGCGCCACCTACTGACAGGGAGGGACTGGAATGGCACTCAGCCTGCACACCCTTTTCACCGCACCTACTGATTCATTATACAGGGAGTGGTGGAATCTCACCCACAGACACCACCTAACGGCTCAGAAACTAAACAAGGCGTGTGAATACCCAAACAAAAACCTAAAGGAAAGAAACAACAACTGATCGACATGGGAAGAAATCATAGAAGAAACTCAGGAAATATGAAGAACCAAATGGAAAACACACCCCCAAAGAGGAGCACCAGCCCCCTAGAAACGAACACCAACCAAAACCAGGCAACCAAAATGACAGATGAGGAATTTTGTATGTGGATCGTAAGAACACTCATCGACCTGCAAGAATAACTCAATAACCAACACAATGAAACCACAAAAAGCCTCCAGGACCTAGAACAAAAGTTCACTAAAGAAATAGACACAATGAAGAAAAGTTTAACCGAACTCCTGGAAATGAAGAATCAATTCAGGGAACTACAAAATACAGTGGATAGTCTCAAGAACAGGATAGATCAAACAGAAGAAAGAATCTCAGAGATTGAAGACTACACCCTCCAACTAAATAAAACCGTCACAGAGATAGAGCAGAGAAACAAGAGAAAAGAACAAAGCCTATAAGAGATGTGGAATTATGTGAAGAAACCTAATGTAAGGGTCATAGGGTTACCAGAAGGGGAAGAAGACAACACTCAAGGGTTGGACAAGCTATTTGAAGATGTAATAGAGGAAAATTTCCCAGGCCTTGCTCAAAATCTCAACATACAAGTTCAAGAAGCTCAGAGGACCCCTGGGAGATTCAATGCAAAGAGGAAGACATCACGACCTGCAGTCATCAAACTAACCAAAATATCAACTAATGAGGCCCTTCTAAGAGATGTATGACGAAAGAAGCAAGTGACATACAAGGGAAAGCCAATTCGAATAACACCAGACTACTCTAATGAGACTTTACAAGCAAGGAGAGACTGGGGCCCCATTCTCACTCTTCTGAAACAAAACAATACCCAGCCTAGAATCTTATTCCCTGCAAAACTAAGCTTCATATATGAAGGAGAAATAAAGACATTCTCAGACAAGCAAAGTCTCAGAGAATTCACCAAGACAGACCAGTCCTACAAGAAGTACTCAAAACAGTCTTACGCACAAAACACCATAATAAAAACTCACGAACATAAAAACAACCAAAACCCAAAGATTAAAGGCCAGATAATACAATGGCTCAAGAGAGAAATCAAAGCAACAACATCCAACCCAACAGAATGAACAATAATCTACCTTACCTATCAGTTCTCTCAATAAATGTGAATGGCTTAAACTCTCCACTCAAGAGACATAGGCTGGCTGAATGGATAAGAAAATACAGGCCAAGTATATGCTGTCTTCAGGAAACACATGTAACCTGCAACGATGCATATAGACTAAAAGTAAAAGGGTGGAGATCAGTATTAAGGCAAGTGGAAGTCAAAAGAAGGCTGGCGTGGCAGTTCTAATTTCAGACGATTTAGTTTTTAAATCAACAAAAGTAGTGAAAGACAAAGAGGGTCATTATATAATGCTGAAGGGCACAGTCCAACAAGAAGAGATAACAATTTTAAATATATATGCACCCAACTTAGGTGCACCCAGTTTCATAAAGCGAACCTTACTGGATCTAAGCAAGTAAATTAATAGGAACTCCATAATCACCGGAGATTTCAACACCCCATTGACGACACAAGACAGATCCTCCAAACAGAAAATTAATAAAGAAATAATGAACTTAAACAAAACCCTGGAACAATTGGGTCTGACTGACATTTACAGGACATTCTACCCAAAATCCACTGAATATACATTCTTCTCATCAGCTCACGGGACATTCTCTAAGATTGACCATATCCTAGGACACAAAGAAAATCTCAAGAAATTAAAAAAAATAGAAATCATACCATGTATCTTCTCAGATCACAGTGGAATAAAAATAGAAATCAACCCTAACAGAAACTCACATTTCTACACAAAAACGTGGAAATTAAACAACCTCCTACTAAATGATTACTTCATAAATGAAGAAATCAAGACGGAAATAAAAAAATTCTATCAAGAAAACGACAACGGAGAGACAAGTTATCAACTCCTCTGGGACACAGCTAAAGCAGTTCTGAGAGGAAAGTTTATCTCCATAAATGCCTATAACCAAAAGACAAAAAGACCACAAATAGACAATCTAATGAAACGACTCAAAGAGCTGGAAAAAGAAGAACAGACCAGCCCCAAACCCAGCAAAAGAAGTGAAATCAACAAGATCAAATCAGAACTAAACGAAAATGAAAACAGGGAAGCTATTCAGGAGATTAATAAAACAAAAAGTTGGTTCTCTGAAAAAATAAACAAAATTGACACGCCACTGGCTAAGCTAACGAAAAGCAGAAAAGAGAAATCTCTAATAAGCTCCATCAGGAATAAAAAAGGAGATATCACAACTGATCCCAAAGAGATACAAGACATAATTTATGAGTACTACAAAAATCTTTATGCACACAAACTGGAAAATGTGGAGGAAATGGAAAAATTTCTAGAAACACACAGCCTCCCTAGGCTCAACCAGGAAGAAATAGATTCCCTGAACAGACCAATCTCAATAGCTGAAATAGAAACAGCAATTAAAAATCTCCCTAAAGAGAAAAGTCCCAGTCTAGATGGCTTCACACCCGAATTTTACCACACTTACAAAGAAGAACTAGTACCTATCTTGCAGAAACTATTCCACAACATCGAGAAGAACGGAAACCTCCCCGACATCTTTTATGAAGCAAATATTACTCTGATAGCAAAACCGGGAAAGGATGCAACAAAAAAAGAAAACTACAGACCAATATCCCTAATGAATATAGATGCAAACATTTTCAACAAAATCTTAGCTAACTGAATCCAGATGCTTATCAAAAAAATAATCCATCACGACCAAGTGGGCTTCATTCCAGGGATGCAGGGATGGTTCAACATACGTAAATCTATAAATGCAATTCACCACATAAACAGAAGCAAAAACAAAGACCACATGATTCTTTCAATAGATGCAGAAAAAGCTTTTGACAAAATTCAACATCCTTTCATGATACACTTAATTAAATAGGCATAGAAGGGACATACCTAAAAATGATACAAGCCATATATGACAGACCCATAGCCAACATCATACTGAATGGGGAAAAATTGAAAGCATTCCCACTTAGAACTGGAACCAGACAAGGCTGCCCACTATCTCCACTTCTATTCAACATAGTGCTGGAAGTCCTGGCTACTGCAATGAGACAGGACAGTGGAATTAAAGGTATCCAAATAGGGGCAGAAGAGATCAAACTTCCACTGTTTGCTGATAGTATGATATACCTAGAAAACCTTAGAGATTCAACCAAGAAACTCCTGGAACTGATTGATACATGAATTTATTAAAGTCTCAGGATACAAAATCATTACACAGAAACCAGAGGCATTCATATACACCAACAACAATCTAATTGAGAACCAAATCAAAGACTTAATTCCCTTCACAATAGCAACAAAGAAATTAAAGTACCTAGGAATATACTTAACCAAGGAGGTAAAAGACCTCTACAGGGAGAACTATGAAACACTGAGGAAGGAAATAACAGAGGATGTAAACAGATGGAAATCCATACCATGCTCGTGGATCGGCAGACTCAACATCATTAAAATGTCTATACTACCCAAACTGATCTACAGATTCAATGCAATATCTATTAAAATCCCATCAGCATTCTTCACAGATATAGAAAAAATAATTTTACGCTTCGTATGGAACCAAAGAAGACCCGGAATATCAAAAGCAATTCTAGGCAACAAAAACAAAATGGGAGGCATTAATATGCCAGATATCAAACTATACTACAAAGCTGTAGTAATTAAATCAATCTGGTATTGGCACAAAAATAGGAATATTGACCAGTGGAACAGATCTGAGAATCCTGATATAAAACCATCCTCATATAGCCATCTAATCTTTGACAAAGCAGACAAAAATATACGCTGGGGAAAAGAATCCCTTTTCAATAAATGGTGCTGGGAAAACTGGATAGACACCTGTAGAAGTCTAAAGCAGGACCCACACCTTTCGCCTCTCACAAAAATCAACTCACACTGGATAACAGACTTAAACCTAAGGTATGAAACTATTAGAATTCTAGAGGAAAAAGTTGGAAACACTCTCCTAGACATTGGCCTAGGAAAGAGTTTATGAAGAAGTCCCCAAAGGCAATCATAGCAACAACAAAAATAAATAAATGGGACATGATCAAACTAAAAAGCTTCTGCGCAGCCAAAGAAATAGTCATGAAAGTAAACAGACAACCTACAGAATGGGAGAAAATTTTTGCATCCTACGCATCTGATAAGGGGCTAATAACTAGAATATACTTAGAACTCATGAAAATCAGCAAGAAAAAATCAACTCTATTAAAAAGTGGGCAAAGGACTTGAACAGAAACTTTTCTAAAGAAGACAGAAGAATGGCCAACAAACATATAAAAAAATGCTCAACATCTCTAATCATCAGGGAAATGCAAATCAAAACCACAATGAGATATCACTTAACTCCAGTGAGAATGGCCTTTATCAAAAAGGCTCCAAACAATAAATGCTGGCGTGGATGCGGAGAGAGGGGAACACTCCTACACTGTTGGTGGGACTGCAAACTAGTTCAACCTCTGTGGAAAGCAATATGGAGATACCTTAAAGCGATACAAGTGAATCTACCATTTGATCCAGCAATCCCATTGCTGGGCATCTACCCAAAAGATCCAGTGACACTCTACAAAAAAGACACCTGCACTCGAATGTTTATAGCAGCACAATTCATAATTGCAAGGCTGTGGAAACAGCCCAAGTGCCCATCAATCCAAGAATGGATTAATAAAATGTGGTATATGTATACCATGGAGTACTATTCAGCTCTAAGAAACAACGGTGATATAGCACATCTTATATTTTCCTGGTTAGAGCTGGAACCCATACTATTAAGTGAAGTTTCCCAAGAATGGAAAAACAAGCACCACATATACTCACCAGCAAATTGGTATTAACTGAGCAGCACCTAAGTGGACACACAGGTACTACAGTAACAGGGTATTGGGCAAGTGGGAGGGGGGAGGGGGGCGGGTATATACATATATAATGAGTGAGATTTGCACCATCTGGGGGATGGTCATGCTGGAGACTCAGACTTGTGGGGGGAGGGGGAAAATGGGCATTTATCGAAACCTTAAAATCTGTGCCCCCATAATATGCCGAAATAAAAAATTAAAAAAAAAATTAAAAAAAAAAAAAGAACAAGGGTTATAGAGAGACTTGCATGCTATATTATCAAAATATACTCCACAGCTAGAGTAATTAAAACTCTGCAGAACAGCTTAATTGTTCAATGAAGCTGAATGGAAACTTCAGAAATATATATAAATTTAGTATAGGCTAATTAGTAGCATTTTCAAATAGGAAATTCAATAAAGTATTGAGATCACTGGCTACTTCATGTGGAAAATGTTTAAAGCTCAATCCCTATGTTCCCAAATGTAAACAATAACATTCTCCAATAGCAGAATCAAAAAGAAAACAAAACTATAAAAATATTCAAAGACAATATAGAAGGGTGTTTATAATGTTGCTACAGGAAAGGACTTTTAAACCAAGACACAAAAACCAGTCATCATAAATTTAAAAAGTTAAGTATCAAAAGAAAAACATTCTGTAGAGCAAAGGATATATATTAGTATTTTAAAAGTTAAGACAGGCAGCAAATTAGGAGAAAACACTATGACACAGGACTTATATATACAATATAATGTAAAGAGTACCAACTGATTAATAAGGAGAACATTAACATGGGTATTCCTTGGAAAAAGGAAAAAATTACATGACAAAAAAGTGAAAAAAATATGTTAAATCTCACTATTAATATAATCACTAACTTGTGTTAGATTAGCAAAAATTAAAGGCTGATGATAACTAGCATTGATAACACATACAGGAAAACAGGCACTCAATCTGTGAATGTGAACAAATAAGACTGTTTGGAAGACAATATGGTGAGACAAATAATTTTTTAATGTGTATATATTTTGACCCAGTAAGTCTATTCTGTTTGAAACACTGTAAATAACCCGAAAAGTCAACACAGAAATGGCTAAAATATAGTATAAACATACTAAGGAATAAAAACCATGAGGCTCCTGAGTAGTGTGGGTTATGTGCTGGCCATGTAATGCTGGCCATGTAATAATACACAAAATATTCCTAAATTCTAAAAGAAAACACTATCTAGCTATACTTATGTGAACTTCTAGTCAGTATTTTACAATCTATCTGTGTGATACATAATATATACGTACACAAACATATACAAAATACATAGATATATATGCACGCATGCTCTGGAAGGTCAGGATAGAGGGAGGGTGAGAAAACAGATGTTCCCCTTGTCTATCTGTAATTATTTGTTATCTAGGAATGTACCATCAAACTTGAGTTCCTACCAACAGGCTTAAAAATCTGACTTTGTGAAATGAAGCAAAGGCAAACTGAAAGTCACAAAGAAGGAAAAATGGAAATGTCCATGAAGCATGGAACTAAGAGATGTGCTACCATGTCACCATATTTCTGGCTGGCTCTGTTCCTCCTCTCCCATTTGTCTGAATGGATTCCACCTGAACTCACAATAAGCTACCATGGATCCCACATGGCACATAGGATCTTGTTCTCAATCCTAAAGTTGCCCGTCAACTCTACTTTTATATTATTAAATCCTCATAGTGAACTTTCTCCATTCTAAGTTAAGTTCCTTTGATCTCTTTGTATGTGCTCCATGGTACAGTAAATCTCTGTTCAGTTTCTCTTTTTAATAGGTTCAAGCCAATTACTTAAAGGTTCTTTTTCCTCATGATTTCAACTCTAAAATAATTTACTAAATATAAAAGTTTAAGAAAACATATTCCAATAGTTTAAGGAAATGTTTTGTTCCCAAAAGTTAGCTAAAAATAATTTTAACTAAATGTGGAAATGAAAATAATTGGAATGCTACCTACCCAGAAGCACCAAAAGTTCAGTTATTAGAAATAAAAAATACTTAACTAACAGCACCAACAATTCTATTTAAAAGCCTGAGATAGAAACATCAGGCAAATGCTTTCAAAATATCAAGAAACAAGTAATTAGATTCTCGTAATAACTGGATAAAACAAAAACAAAACAGCATATATACACACAAAAATGTATGGGTCAATCTCATATACAGCAGAGACTTAAAGTTTCTAAACAAATCATTTACCAAAATGAATCATCAGTGGTAAAAGAATAAATGGTGACCAAGTAGAATGTGTCCCCAGAATTAACAAGATAATTCAGTACTAGAAAATCTATCACTACCATCATTAAACACAGAAGAAACCCTAAGAATATCAATGGATGCTGCAAAAGCACAACATCAAATCAAAACCACTCATGATTTTTAAAAGTAACAAAGACTTCATCACCAGAAAATCTGGGTAGAAAAATATCTACAAGAAGACATTTTTGAGAACACTCATACTTTAACGGTGAAAACATTAGAAGATGACAACAGCAATGTTATTATGTTATGATCTACTATAATACTACTCAAAACTGTTATCGAAGGTCCCAGCCTACACTAGGTAAGAAAATGAAATAGATATATAAATACAAAGGGGAAAGAAAGTATGAGGCTGGGCACAGTGACACATGCCTGTAATCCTAGCACTCTGGGAGGCCCAGGTGGGAAGATTGCTTAAGGCCAGGAATTCAAGACCAGCTTGAGCAAGAGCAAGACCCTGTCTTTAAAAAAACAGAAAAATTAGCCTGGTGTAGTGGCATGTACCTCTGATAGTCCCAGCTACTCATGAAGCTGAGGTAGGAGAATTGCTTGAGCCTAGGAGTTTAAGGTTGCAGTGAGCTACCATGACAGCAGTGTACTCCAGCCTGGGCAACAGAGTGAGACTCTGTCTCCAAAAAAAAGGTCTTGTCAGACCCAAACTGAAGCTTCACCAGCTCCCATGAGATTGACCTCTCTATGGCTCATCTGACATAAGATGATATGCACTGACTGGTTATTTCACTATTTATTGAAGGAGTTGCCTGCAATAACTAAATGGCCATTTGGTACAGTCTCAATGTTTGTGTCTCTGCAAAATTCGTTCGTTGAGACCTAATCCCCATTGTAATGGAGCATTTGGGAAATAATTAGGTCATGAGGCTTCACCCTCGTAAGTCAAATCTGGCTCTTGTAAAAGAAACCTTAAAAGCTGTACCCCCATAATATGCCGAAAAAAAAAGAATAACAATAAACACACACACACACACAAAAAAAGAGAGAGACCCCAGAGGCCGGATATGGTGACTCACACCTGTAATCCCAGCACTTTCGGAGGCTAAGTGGGGAGACTGTTTGAGGCCAGGAGTTTGAGACCAGACTAGTGAGACCTTGTCTCTACAAAAAAAAAAAAAAAATGTTTTTAATTAGCCAGGCATGGAGGTGTGTGCCTACAGTCCCAGCTACTCGAGAGGCTGAGGCAGGAGGATCACTTGAGCCCAGGAGTTTGAGGCTACAGTAAGCTATCATGATGCCACTGCACTGCAGCCTGGGTGACAGAATGAGACCCTGTCTCAAAAAAACAAACAAACAAACAAACAAACTAACAAAATCATTAAAAAATAAGAGAGACTGCAGAGAGCTGGCTCTTCCTTTCCATCATGTGAGAACATAGTGAGAAGGTGCCATCTATGAATCAGAGGGCAAGCCCTCACCAGACACCAAATCTACTGATGCCTTGATCCCGGACTTCTAAGCCTCCAGAATAACTTCAGTAATAAATTTATATTGTTTGTAAGTCACCTACCCAGTTTATGCTATTTTGTTATAGCTGTCTGCATGGATTAAGACACCAGTCAAGACAACACTGAGACTTATAAATTTTATTACATACTGGGACAAAAAAGATTTTGGTGGAAATGGATTCACAAAATCATAATATAGTAATTGGGGGGAAAAGTCTCAAACAACAGTCCAGGGGTGAATCATTCCATACAGACATGGCAACTGATGAAATTTGAAATAAACTCTGACTTAGTTAACTGGTACTAGTCACATAATCACAGGCAGTCATCAAAGGGTACCATGAGGATCAAATGACTTTTAAAAGCAGCACCCTCTAAGAAGGCAGAATATAATTTCGTTCTTTAAACTCATTCTAGTTAAGAAATTATTTGGGAACTGACTCCTGAGCTGAATCTGGCTTAGCAGGAGTTAAAAGTACACTGTAAACAAGGAACAGCAAAGGGTAAGCAATCGCACAATTGAAGAACTATGTATTAGGGCATTATCCTGTAGGCAAGAGAGAGTCATTAAGGCAAAAATAAACACATACACCATAATCAAAGTCAAAAGTCAACTGAGAAAATATGTGCAATAAATATCATCAAGGGCTAATATCCCTATCATACAAGCATTCTTAAATATTGAAGAACATAGGACTAAAATCTGATAGAAATTAAGAAAAATACAGAAACAGGCAATTCATACTCACAACATATAAAAAATAGACATCAAACACATGAAAAAAATTTTAGAACTATTTAGAAATTTTAGAACTAAAAATTTTAGTAACTATTAGAGAAATTCCAAGTTAAAAACACTGAAATAACATTTATTACCTATTAAACTAGGGAGAAGTGTGACAATACATCCTGCAGGTAACACTGGGGAGACAGGCACTCTCACACACCCTAATGAGAAGGCAAACTGGGTCCACCCTTCTTAGAAAATTTGGCAACAGCTAACAAAGTTACACATGCACTTAACTTTTGACCCAGCAATCTCATTCCTAGGAAATTATCCTGAAGACAGGTCCCCAACAGTATAAAACTAAACATACATAGGTTATTCACTACTGGAAACATCCTAAATGTCATATATAGGACAGTGGTTCAATAAACTGTGGCACATCCATAGAATGGAGCAGCTATTTTTAAAAACGAGGATGATCTCTAAGAGCTGATTTGGAGTGATTTCCAAGATATACTGCTAAGTTAAAAAAGCAAAGTGCAAAGAGTATTTTATGCCATGATATTTTAGTATACCTGTAAGAAAGAAGATATAGGAAAATATACATGTACCTACTGACTGGCACAAGTTATACCTGAAAGACAAACCAGAAACTAAAGAGAATGTTCACCCACTGAGGATGGGGGAAAGGAGTGGCTGGTAAGGCAGAATGGGAAAGGGGAGGCAGAGGTGAGAGGGAGGGCTTTTCTGAGTACACCTTTGTGTACAGCTCCCACTCTTAGAGAGCGGCAGTAATGTTCCACATATTCAAAAATACACAATTACAAGCAACCAGAGTGTGTGTGTATGTAGAGGAGTGGAGGGGGAATGGAACACAAGCAATAACAAATGAACCTAACTGTATTACAAACTAATAAAATAACCACTCTAAAGGAGGTGGGTAGAAAAAGCAACTTTGGAAAACAGTATTTTGACGAGGACACTGTAAGGTTAACGTCATCAGTAATAAGATATCATATACCCTCCTCCTGATGAGACACACTGAGAAGGTGTTATGGGCTAAATTGTGTCCCCCTGAAAATTCATGTTACAGCCCTAACATTCATAACTGCAGAATGCGACAGTATTTGGAGACAGGTCTTTAAAGAGGTAATTAAGTTAACATGAGACCTTGTGGGTGAGCCCTAATCCAATATGACTGGTGTCCTCATAAGGAGAAACTTGGACACACACAGAGACGCCAGGGAGCATGCATGCACAGAGGAAAGATCGCATGAGGACACAGCTATCTGCAAGCCCTCCAAGCAAGAAAGCCCTCAGAAGAAACCAACCCTGCCAACACCTTGATCTTGGACTTGCAGCCTCCAGCACTGAGAAAATAAATTTCTGTTATTTAACCCACTTAGTCTGTATATTTTGTTATGGCTGCCCAAGGAGACTAACACAGGACACAACATAATTCCTATGGAATTGTTGCCAAAAATGTACTAACCTAATAGAAAACCTGAATGCAGAGACATTCCACAAAATAACTTATAAACACTCTTCAAAAGTGTCAAGATCATCAAAGGAACAAGGGAGGAACTGCCACAGAAGGAAGAAGGCTAAAGAGACAGGACAACTAAACGCAATGCTGGGTCCTGCAACAGAAAAAAGGCATTATGGGAAACTGGTAAAATTTAAATAAAGTCTGTAGAGCACGTCCTGAAAATCTCCTGGTTTTGATAACAGCACTATGGTTATAGAAGATGTTAAAATTCAGGAAGTTGAGGGAGGGGTATTTAAAAACTCTATCATTTTTGCAACTGTTCTGTAAGTCTAAAATTACTGAGAGCCATGCAGGTACTTTGGTAGGGGAATGCTAGGGTCAATTTTATGTCTTGGAAAGATTACTCTGGGAGCAACACAGAGGAGGTACAACTCCACAGTACCTCAGATCCAAACATCTCTCCTCACCCTGCTCTGCGATACTGGACACCACAAGCATTTCTCCCTCACCAGCTGACTTCATGCCAGGCTTTGCCAACAGAGAGTGCTGGAGGAACACTGCAAGGAAGTGTCCCTCCTTCTCCAGGACGTGGTTTTCCAGGTGGTACAAAGAGCTGGTGGTATGCAGAGCCCCCACCATTCACCTCAGCGGCCTTTGTGGATGAGCCACCCTGTCCCTCCACCTCCTCGGAGGTGAATCTGCAGTGAGCAGGCTGTCTTCCTCTAAGTTCCTAATAAGTTCCTTGGCCCTCTTTGTCAGCTGCTTTCTGCATTCACCACTCTAAACACATTAGTCTTTTTACCCTCGTGTGACCGCTAATTACACATGCCAACTTGACTAGCCTAAGGGATGCCCCAATGGGGAACTGGTAAAACATCAGTTCTTGGTGTGTCTGTGAGGGTGTTTCTGGAAGAGAGCAGCACCTGAACCAGTAAAGAAGATCGCCCTCACCAATGTGGGCTGGGTATCACCCAATCTGTTGAGGGCCTAAATAAAACAAAAAGGCAAAGGAAAGTGAATTCCCTTCTCTCTTCTTGAGCTGGCACATCTATCTTCTCCTGCCCTCAGACATTGGTGCTCCTGGTTCTCAAGGCCTTCAGGCTTGGACTGGAACTACATCACTTCTTTCCTGACTCTGCACAGCCTGCCAATGGCAGATCATGGGACTTCTCAGCCTCCAGAATCATGTGAACCAATTCCCATAATAAACTGCTTTCTAGGTATCTATATGTATCTGACTGGTTCTGTTTCTCTGGAGAACCCCAACTAATACATCCCTTTTAGTAGTTAGCCACATTCCACCATTCAACAACTCTTTAAACTTCCCCCATTCAAGTTCCAGTGCAGCTTCTGACTCCTGATTGTATCTTGCCTGATCCAAGCCCTAACATTTCTTTCTCCTTTAACCAACCATATGCTATATTTTCTACAGAAGCAGAATATATTTTCATTGCTAAGCTTTCTAGATTAATGAGTTAACATGTTTATTTGGTTCTAAAAATTTCTAAAAGTAAAGCAAAATTTACTCATAAGTTTAGAGAACAAGGCTAATTCACTAACTGATTAGCATATTAATTGTTTTTAGTGTCTTGAGATCAGTATTGGTTTATATACATTATTACTATTCAAAGTGCATTCCAGTCTATGGTGTTTTTTTTTCTTTTGTCTAGTTTAGAAATTTGATCCAAACCTTTATTCTAGTTAACAACATTTTTAACTATGAACAATTTCTCCTCTCTCCTTTATCATTTTCAAAACAAATGTAACCCGGAACACACAGATAAAAGTTATGAAATGGGACAGATAATGTATGCTAAATAGGTTGAAAGTTCAACAGAATTTTCCAATTTTTTGTTTTAAGTGTTAAACTAAAAAAAAAAAAATCTAGTGATTACATATAATTACTCTTCTTGTGGGTTAATTTGCTACTGAAAGACATTTTCTCAAAGAACTAGGAATTTTTACTGCTGGTCATGGGAGAATGTACCTGGAGAGGTGCCTAAGAATCTTTTTCCTTGCAGCAGCAGTTTGCATGTCTGTCAAGTTTGAGACAACATTATGATCTAGACACATCAGAGGGAGGGCTGCTTTGTCACTGACAACAGCGAGGTGAGAATTGTTGAGAGAAACAAGCCACCTCAGCCATCATTTCCCACTGGTAGGGAGGAAAGGCAAGGAGGGCTCTGGCTCTCAGACCACTGGCCAGAAGACACAACCGTGCAGTGACAAAGGTCTTCATTTTGAGATCTATACTGCAATTCTATTTCAACACTACCAAAGACTCATTCTCTTCAGCTCTGAAGGGGGTGACTAATACCTGTCTCGCAGTGATGAGAGGAACACGGGAGTTAAGTTCATATGCAGGTGTTGCACTTCACCATGACTTAATAATTACCTTCTCTTGGTCTCTGTCCCCGCATTCTCCTGTGTAAAACTGGAGGCAGTTGACTAGACAAGGTAACTACCAAGGACCTTTCTTGCTGTAAGAGTCTATGGACCTCTGAAATGTGGGAGTGGCCTGGTAACAGAAGTGTTACACTACTTCTCTCCCTTTTATCTACACTGGTTAGTTTGTAAGTGACCGAAAAACCCAAGTTTCACAAAAATTATGGATCTTGTACTGGTTTCTTAAGGAGAAGATAGCAAAGTCTTAGAACATGCACAGAAAACAAAGGTATTTCAAAAATCAAAAAGGTTTAGGAGAGCAACTCATAAAGGAGACAACTTTCAACAAAAAGAAATACAATGTTCATTTCCTCCGAGGATCTCCTGAACCTAGGAGTCTGACTCCAGCCTGGGCAACATAACAAGATCTCCCTGTCTCTTAAAAAAAAAAAAAAAAAAAAGTTACCATGTTTAAATAGTCAATCAAGCAGATGATAGGAAAAAAAGAAAATTTCATTTCCACCAATGTGGTTCCCACACACAGAGTTGGGTAAAATATCTTTTAAATACTTTGAAAAATGCATCATTCACAAGCTAGCAAGAAGGGAAATCTTCAGGAATATAAAGATGAAAATTTAAAAAGCAATAAAGTCTGAAGCTAGGTAGTACTCCATGGGCACACGCTGATGCCTGGTGATTTGGAGGTCAGGAAAAAATGCCACAGGCGTGTATGAGCCAGGTGGGAAGTCAGATCAGACCCACACAGATAGGTAAAGGCCCAGGCTACACGTTCTCAAGTAAAAGGGTGACCAGGGAACAGAGACCATAGGAAACCTGCCTACTGTCATCAATCTTGGTTATAGAGAAGAGGTGGTAAGAGAATCCTGACAGAATTTTCACCCAGGTTCCAGCCTTCACAGCAGGATAAAACCCGTCTCACCTCAAGACAGGATGAACTACAAGAGAATGGGGACAGAAGAAGAGGTGCATAAATCTCCCTGATTCCCCATAAACCCCAAAATCTTCAGATAACAGCAAAAGAAAACTAGGTATCCTACAGCCCACAAAATACTACTGAGAAGGGACCAATCAGCAAAGCTACAAGACCCAGATATATCAGGATCTGTGCAGGAGGAAACAAAGGAAGCAACAGGGTATCCCAGGGACAGAAGCAGAAGAATCCAACACTGTCAATCAGTACTCACTGGTAACACAGCAAGACAAAGCTAGAATAGCAGCAGAAACAGAAAGGGTTTCTGCACACTGCTGCTTGTAGCGGGCCAAGTGGTTATGGTCAGGTCAGAAGGGACTGAGCAGTCTTAAGAGCTCCTGAAACTATCCAGCGAGAGTCTCCCTGTACTAAGGAAAAGTGCTGGGAACACAGACAGAATGGACCAGGAAAGGGACAGCAGGGCCAATGGAAAAAGATGGTCCAGATGGAAGGGGAAAGATGGGAGGACACAGGGTCCCAGGCTACATTTCCAAACAGTAATGAGATGACAGAAGAGGGAGCTCTGGAGCTGTGGCTTCAGAAAACCTCTCTGCCCTCTCCTTATGAAAGTACACGGACTACAATAGAAGAAGGATGGCAGTTGAATCCCATAAAACTTATCTCAAGAAAAAAAAAAAGAAAATAAGCAGAATAACCCTAAAAGCAATGAATGCACAAGAGAAAGACATGCTCATGACACAGATAAGCCATACCCTAATATTTCAAAACTAAAAAAGTCAACTTTCTATAATGGCAGGAAAAATGAAGAGGTCATGTGAACAGTCACAGATAACATTTATGATAATTAAATTCTAAAAACTATCTAAAAACCGTGTTTACAAAAACCAGGGACAGAGTTAAATCTCAAAAACTACAATCAGAATGAGTAAGAATACTGAGTTTGTGCTTCTTGGCTTAAGGCACTGCCCAAGCCCCACAGCTATGGCTGCAAAAATTCGTGGCAGGAAAAGCCAGTTCCTTAGCTAAAGGTGTCAAATATTATAGTTCAGAGTTGGGGGAACAGCTAGAAGTTTAAAGCATTCTGACAGCACTAGAATTGTAGGAGTGACACCCAAATTCAGACCATAAAATGCTGACATCCCTAACTGACAGCTAAACTACATTTTGCATATGTACTGAGGAAACCCAAAGCAGCTCGGTGAAAAAGCAGCTGGAAATCAGAAAGAAATCTTTTTTTAAAAGAGTAACATGGAGCCAAATCTGTGAATTTGATGCTCTTTCCCAACCATGCTCAGTGAGGGTGACACAGAGCTTGAAATGTCAGAGTACAGAGCTCAAAGCTGGCATAGCAGGTAGAAACTAAGAGAAACCCCAGAAGAAAGGAAACCACAGAGAGATTAAGTCTATCTCTACCCAGAACCCTAGCTGACTCCCAAATTTTGTAGGCACAGGGGATATAAAGGCCAGACTAAAAAAGCATCAGTGGAAAGACAGAGCAGACATACAAGCAACTGCATATCCCAGGAAAAACAAAGTTCGTAGTGTGACTCCAAGAAATTTAACTGTCTTCTATAATAAAAAAAAACAATGATCCTCAGAAGAACATAAAAGAGTTCAGAATCACTACAGAATATGTCTAACTTTCAGCTAGACAAGAAAAAAACAGAAAGTGTGTAAAAAGATAGTCAAGAGAAACTAATTCCAAGTGAGCCTGGATGTTAGATTTAACAGACTTCAAAGCAACTATATTTCAAATAATTTGAAACAATTTTGCTCAAAAAATTGAAGGAAAACATGATATCAATGAGTGAACAGATAAGGAGTCAATCACAACAGAGAAAAATGAAACTAGAAAAATAAAAATTCTAAATATAAACATTTACTAAAATAAACTCACTAGATTGGCTAAGCAACAGATTGTTACTTTCTTCTGTCATCTGCAATGAATGTGAATAAAGAATAATCTGAAGAATAGGAAGAGAAAGAGATGGATGAAAAATAAGTACACTTCATCACCACGTGTGACAACACTAATTGAAATCTCAGAGGAGAAAAGGAGAAAAAAATCTGAAGACATAACATCTGAAAAATTCCCCAAAAGCTCAATGAATCTTAAACAAAATAACACAAAATTACTCCTAGACACATCTTGGTCAAACTGCTGAAAGCCAAAGATAAATCTTAAAATCAGCCAGAGAAAAATGACAAGTCATAAATGGGAAAACAATGGCAATGATAAGAAAACAGATTTATTTTAAACTATGGAAGTCTGAATACAATGGGACCACATATTCAAATTACTGAAGAAGGGGAGAAAGAACCCTGAGATCCAAAAATTCTGGTATCTGGCAAAAGTATTTGTTAAAAATAAAAGTCAAATAAGGGCATTTCCAAATAAACTATTTGTCACCGGCAGATCTGTACTACACAAGCAATGATAAAGAAAGTTCTGTAGTCCAAATGGAAATTACACTAGATGGCAACTTGGATCTACAGGAAGAAATGAAAAGAGCCAGAAATGGTAATTATGTGGGTATACATAATATATAATTTCTTATAGAAGATGACAGCTTAAAGCAAAAACTACAACACTGGGCCGGGCGCTGTGGCTCACGCCTGTAATCCTAGCTCTTGGGAGGCCGAGGCGGGCGGATTGCTCAAGGTCAGGAGTTCAAAACCAGCCTGAGCAAGAGCGAGACCCCGTCTCTACTATAAATAGAAAGAAATTAATTGGCCAACTGATATATATATAAAAAATTAGCCGGGCATGGTGGCGCATGCCTGTAGTCCCAGCTACCCGGGAGGCTGAGGCAGAAGGATCACTCGAGCCCAGGAGTTTGAGGTTGCTGTGAGCTAGGCTGACGCCACGGCACTCACTCTAGCCTGGGCAACAAAGTGAGACTCTGTCTCAAAAAAAAAAAAAAAGAAAAAAAAGAAAAAAAAAAAAAAAAAACTACAACACTACTGATGGGCTTACAAAGTATATAAATTTACATGTATTTACATGTCATATGTCTATATGACAATGCTAAAGGTAAGGGGGGAAATAAAAATATGCTATTAAAAAACTTCTGTTTCATCAAAAGCAATTCAATATTAATGCTTAGTAGATTGGGGTAAAACTAAGATGCATACTGCAACCCCTAGAGCAGCCACAAAAGAAAAAGTCAAGAGAAAAAGCTAGAAACCAACAGAATTAAAATGGAATAATAAATGTGATCAACACATTTTTAAAACAGCAAAAAAGGAGGAACAAAAACTCCCTCCCAAAAAAAACCACACACACAAAATATCAACAGACCTAAATACAACCATATTAACAATTACTTTAAATGTAAATGCACCAAACATTCCATTTAAAATCAGAGATTGTCAGACTGGATTTTTTTTTAAAAAAGCAAGAACCAACTATATTCTAGTTTCTAAAGAAGCACTTTATTTATATTTAATAGAGATAGGGTCTCCTCATTCTGTTGCCGAGACTTAAGTGTAGTGGTGCAATCATAGCTCACTGTAACTTGGAACTCCTGGTCTCAACCAATCCTCCCCCCTCAGTTTCCCAAGTAGCTGGGACTACTGGATTATGCCACTGGCCCCATTAATGTTTTTGTTTGTTCTGAGACAGAGTCTGTTGCCTGGGCTAGAGTGCCATGGGATCAGCCTAGCTCACAGCAACTTCAAACTCCTGGGCTTAAGCGATTCTCCTGCCTCAGCCTCCCTCCTGTTGGGACTACAGGCTAATATGCCTGACTAATTTTTTCTACATATACTTTTAGTTGTCCAGATAATTTCTTTCTATTTTTAGTAGAGACGGGGTCTCGCTCTTGCTCTGGCTGGTCTCAACTCCTGACCTCGAACAATCCTCTCGCCTCGGCCTCCCAGAGTGCTAGGATTACAGGCGTGAGCCACCACGCTCCCGCCTCCATCTATGTTTTATTTTTTTGTAGAGACAGGGTCTCACTATGCTGCCCAGGCTGGTCTGGAACTTGTCCTGGCCTCAAGCAATCAGCAATCCTCCCTCCAGTCAGCCTCCCAAAGTGCTAGGATTACAGGCCTGAGCCACTGCTCTGGACCTAAAGAAGCACTTTAAGTATAAAGACAGAAACAAACTAAAAGTAGTAGGCTGGGCCTGAGGATCGCTTGAGCCCAGTAGTTTCAGGCTGTAGTTAGCTATGATGGCGCCACTGCACTCCAGCCTAGGCGACAGAGCAAGACTCTGTTTCAAACAAACAAGCCAGAGCGAGACCCTGTCTCAAAAAAGAAAAAAGGAACAGGCAGGATAAAGCAGGGAGGGCGGGCTTGCGGCCTCGGCCTAGAGGCGTGTCCAGGCCTAGGCACCATGCCCAGCCCCGGGCGCCCCACCCCAGACACCACCCCTCCTCCACCCTGCAGGCACTCCCCAGAGGCCGCTGGCCTGCTGGCCTGCTAGCCCCGCCAGCCCCCAGCCGCGGAGAGGGCCGGGCGGGGCCCACAGAGAAGGTGGCGTCCCGGGAATCCGGGCTAGCAGCGGCCATGCTTCGTTAGCGCGCGGGAAGCGCAAGGGGCCGCACGCGACAAGTGGGCTTCTCCAGCGGGACGGCCACGTGGGGCCATGAGGGAGGGCACAATACACTTTGGCCGGGCGCCAAGATGGCGTCCCGGGATCCCTACCGGTTTTAGAAGCGGACGGAGCCGTCCATCGGAGCGATCCTGGCCGCCGAGGGCGCGGCCGGAGAGCCCGGCTCCTGCAGCCCGCTCCGCGGCGCCGAGGTGCGGTCACGTGCTGCTCACGTGACGCCCCTGCGAAGGGAACGGCGCCACCGTCTGCTGCGACACCGAGGCGTCCCGCGTGAGCTGCCATCTGGCCCCAGGTCAGTCGTCTCCTCTGCCCACACAGCTGTCGCGGGACTGGTGGCTAGAAGTGGCGGAACTGACAAACCCCTCCTAAGGCTGGCCGGCCTTACCACAAACATGGCAAAGAGGGACTGCTGGCCCCAGCGCGGGTGCAGCCGTGAACAGAGGCGCGTCCCTTCGAGGGGCCACCGCCAGCCAGCACGCCCGCACGCCCCGCCCCGCCCCGCCGTCGCCCCGACACGTCTCGGGAGCCAAGACTGCAGGAGAAAGAACTAGGGCGAAGGGGCTTGATAAAGCTTGTCCTTACAACAAAACAAAACAAAAACACGGAGAGTATTACTAGGAACAAAAAGAGACATTCACAGTGATATTTAAAAGTCAACAGAATAGGAAGATATACCTGTATTGTAAAGATACATCCATCTAACGACACAGCTTCAAAATAAGTGAAACAGAAACAAACAAATGCACATAGTTGGAGATTCTAACATACTTCTCAGTAATTGACAAGCAACGAGAAAGATAGTCCAGATATGGAGATCTATTTGGCTGTATCAACTTTAACTTAGGTGATATTTACGAAATGCTCCATTAACAACTGAAGAATTATATAATCTTTTCAAGTACACACAAAACACTCACCAAGACCGACCACATACCAGGCCATAATACAAGCCTGAATAGATTCGAAAGACTGAAATCTTACAGAAAATGTTCTCTGACTTCAATGGAATTAAAAAGCAACAATAAAGCACAGAAAAACCTCAAATATCTGAAAATTGATCTAATTCTAAAACAACCCATATGTCAAAGAAATCACAAAGGAAATTAAAAATAAATTCCTTTAAAGACACAACTTATGCCAAAACTGACTTAAGAAGAAATATGAAGTCTGCATAGCTTATGTCTATTAAGGGCAATTAATTCATAATCTAAAAACTTATCACAAAGAAAATCTCAGTCTCAGCTGGTTTCACAGATAAATTCTACTAAACATTCATGGAAGAATCAAAACCAATCTAAACATCCCAATTTCAGAAAATAAGAGGAAAGAATGCTTCCTAACTCTTTTTATGAGGTAGACTGGAGAAAATTATAGATCTATATACCTTATGAACACAGACACAATTCCTCAAGGCACTGATATATTAAAATATACGTTAACATCTTCAAATTACTCATATTCATAGCAAAAGTTTATCCTATCCACCTCTTGAGATCCACTGTAATAAAAGTAATCAATGGTAAGAAATCTGAAACTATTAGAAACTCAAATAACTTACAGAAAAGAGGGACAGGAGATTTTTTTCATCAGCTATAAGACTAATAAAAATTGTAAATCAATAAATTTATACCCAGGTAAAAAACCATTAATAGTGACAATAGTGAAATTACCTTTAGCTATCCAAATACCAAGAATTTATTATCCTCAAATCCTCCCTATTAAAAGATGTCCCCCCTCCTTAGTATATACTCAAGAAAACCGAAAATGTGTCCACATAAAAACTTCTATGTGAATGTTCATAGAAGCATTATTCATGATAGACAAAAAGTAGAAACAACTCAAATATCTACCAACTGATAAATGATAAAGTGTAGTATACCCACAAAATGGAGTATATTCAGCCCTAAAAAGGAATAAATTATCAATACATTCTACATCACAGATAAACCTTGGAATCATTCTGCTAAGTGAAAGACACCAAACGCACAATGCCACATACTGTATGATTCCATTTATACGACATGTTCAGGACAAAGAAACTTATAGAGACAAAAAGTAGATTATTGGTTGCCAGGGTTAGAAAGTGGGGATGGCCCACAGAAGAGAAGGAGTAAAAGAAACAACAGGCACACAAATGTAATATTAGGAAAGTTTTAAAACCTGTGATTTTTTTAAAAACTTAGTGTATTTTGAGGATAAAATAAATGATAGATAATTACCTTAATCTAGTGGGGGGTGAGGTTGGAGATTTTTTGTTAGCTTAGAGGTTAGAGATGTCAATGAAGAGTTAATAATGAGTGAATTTCTGTGTCTTCAAGGTTGATATTAATAGATAACTTGTTACATTATATATCCCTTTTTTTTGAACACTGAAAGAATAAAAAAATTCTGGATGAGCATAAGATCAGAGAGGATACACTCAAAAGGTAAAGAATGTTGATATCCTTGTCACATTCCAGGAGAAATTACTGACAAATTTGATTATTAAGAATAACAGATAAGCAGAATTCAAAGAAAATAATGGCAACCATAAAGTCAGACTCAAGATAAATACAAATCTATATTTTTCAAAACAGCAAAGGAATAGCAGATCCATATAGAAAAATCAAACCACCAGTTGAAAAGAAAAAATATATAAGCAAAGAATAATAAACATGAAACACCAAAAATCCCCAAATTTCAGTAACAATAACAAAATTAAACACAATAAACTTATAAGTTACTACACTGAAAGTTTAATATCTGGTATATGCTGCTTGCAAGAGACAGTTCTAAACAAAACCAGACTTTTTCAAACAAAAAGGGAAACAAGAAGATATAACTAGGGGGGGGGGAATGGGCATTTATTGAAACCTTAAAATCTGTACCCCCATAATATGCCAAAATAAAAAAAAAAAAAAAAGAGAGAAGGAAAAAAAAAAAAAAAAAAAAAAAAAAGAAGATATAACTAGCAAATACTATCCAAAACTAGCTATTATATAGCAACATATAAAAACAAATTTTAAGGGAAAATGAATTAAATGCAGGGCACTATACCTTAATAAAAGGTATGATCATGAATTTACATACATCTAAGGCCTAGGCTCAAAATATACAAAACATTTTCTATAGTCTTATGAAATATCACCTGTGTCAATTTTAAAAAATCAGGCAAGAAAAAAAGGGTATAGTCAATATTTGATAAAGCAAATAAGTTTGATATATACATATATATTTAAACCCTAAAAAAAACAAATACTGAACACTCTAATTCCAAAATAAAACCTTTTACAAGATCACAAAAGGAAACTTCCATGAATTTCAAATATTTAGAAAGACCATTCTCTGACCATGATGCAACTCAATTAGAATTGTGAATTCTAGTTATAAAGAAAAAAATGTTCACCTTAGAAATTAAATATTCTTAAAAACAAAACTCCTGTGGTTGTCATTTTTCATATTTTTTGGCTTTTAAGATATATGAATATCCTAATCAAAAAAAGAAGTGAATATGTTTTAAATAAATGGGAAGAAAAAAACTGAATGCTTGGGTAAAAAAAATGAAATCAACTTATAAAATGCAGCAAAAGTTACACTTAGAGGATAATTGTATAGCCTCCCTTAAAGAATAATATGAGCTAAGTGTTCAACTGAGTAACTTAACCTAGGAAAAGAACCAAATAACCTAAAGAAGGCAGAAAGAAATAAAGAAGAAGAAATAATGAAGTTGAAGACAAAGATACAAAGACACAATAGAAAGAATACAGCCAAAAAGTGATTCTTTAAATAAACAGAATAAGAGAAAATATCTATTTTTTAAAAAAAAAAGAAGTACAAATGAGGCATGCTGAATCATAGGTCCAATATAAATTTTTCTTTTGCTGTTCATCTAGTCCAAATTTCCTTTTTTTAAGATTTTTAAATATCCTAAAAGTCTGCTAATATAAAAAATTTTAGGCCATAACTGACTTAATAGAAAGGACTAATAAATCAATAAAATCTAATTCTTTAATGAATAATTCAAGAGCTCACCTCCTAAAAGGCAGAAGCCCAGATGATCTTATAAGCAAGTAAGACAAAATCTCAAAAAACCAGAATTTCCATAAATTCTAAAAACAGAGTAGAAAAACTATTAAGTTGGTTATCTCTCTTTGATGTGGCTAATTATAACAATGACTAGAAAAAAATTTTGCAATGTACACAAAATACATATGACTAAATAGGGTTTATCCCAGAAATGCAAGGATGGCTTAATATCAGAAAATATACTGATATACTTCCTTAAAAAATTAAAAAGAAAGGGGGTAAAATAACAATCTCCAATAAATGCAAGAAATACACTGAATACAATTCCATAACTATGATTAAAAACTCTTCACAAGCTAGAAAACTTTAAACAGATTAAAAGAATATCTAGCAAGTATCTACAGCTTTTACTTAATAATAAAATTTTACAGAACCATTCCCTTTTAGAATTAGAAATAAAACAAGAATGCTTGTTACAACCTATATTCAGCATTGTACTGATGTTCCTAGCTAATTCAATAAAAGAAATGAGGTACTGTATGAGTTTGGAAAAAATATTTATCCCTATTTACATAAGATATTACTGCCTACATATAAATCAAAAAGAATCTACAAATTTTCAAACAGGATAGTTTAACGTTTGCTATATATAAGATCAGACATATACGAACAGCCTTTCCATCCTCTGTTATCAACCAATGCAATTCCATTAATAACACTAACAAAAAACTACAGTTTCTAGGAATAAATCCAAGAAAGCCTGCACAAAACTTTCAAAAAGTTGGTAACTTAAGAGACATATCTGAGTAAAGAAACATGCGCCCCATGCTCTTGAATCCAATCCCTCCTCACCATCTCAGGGAAGGCATTCCAGCCATTCTCCCAGTGCACTCTCTCTCACTCCTGAATCTCTCCCCTTCCGATTAGCTTGATCCCATCATCACGCAACTACTGTAATCTCTCCTACTTCACAGCAAACAAACCCCTGCACTCCTACTTTCCTTTCCACAAAACTCTTCTGAGAGTAGCCCATAAACACCACCTCCAAATCATCTTTTCCCTTCTCTCCTGGACCCATGCCAGGCTCCAGTCCCCAATACTCCACCAAAAGAGCTGCTGCCAAGTAGCCTCCATGTGACCAATCTAACAGCACATCTCAGTTCTCCACAGCACCAAACACAGCGGCTCATTCCTTCCGCACATTGTCTTCACCTGGCTTCTGGGCAACCATCTCTTTGGTCTTTGTTCTACTTCTCTAGCTGCATCTCAGAGCTAGAGGAGCCCCAGGATTCAGCCTTCACATTTCTTTTCTGTAGGTGACTGACATATATTTTCCTACTTTATGAATTAAAGTTAGTGAGTAATGTACGTGTTCTGCCCAGAGTGTTTAAAGTAATCTGTTCTGGACAGGCTCCCTGTGATAAACAAGGATGTTGCCTAGAGGCATAATAAAGGACCTGAGTTGTAAGTAAGCAAGAGCTACCCCATCCCACAGCATTGGGGGGTCTGGAGGCCACACGATAAACATATTGTTCCTGTGATTGCTGCGTACACCCCATAAGATGGCTGGTTAGTCAATGACGGGTAAGCCCCTCAAGGAAGGGGCAACTTAGGCCATGCACAGCCACCAGGGTTTAGCTGAAGATCTTAGGGGGTCACCCTAAGAGAAGCTGGGGATGAGAAATGTCCCCCTGTGGCTCACCTTGCCCATCCTTGCTAATCTAGGTCCTTTATCTATGCCTAGTGCCTAGAGCAACCACCTGGAGATTCTGAGTCAGGGGATATCTGCTTCCCTAAGGCTACGCATTCCGGAATTTATGGCCATCATCGCTGCCAAGCCTGGGTGGTTACATACAAGGAACTAACTTTAATCTTTTAGAGTATAAAAATAAAATGGACCCGGTGTATTATTACTGGAGTCAACCATTTGTACATGTGTCTGTGTTTTTCTTTGTGTTCTGTGTTCTGTGTTCATCCTCCATCCTGTAAACGGGCCACGACACTTTTCCACTTACAATTACTCCCTGGATGATTAAATGCACTCCTGGCTTTAAAAACTAACTATATACACTGGTAACTTTCTCCTGCCCTAAACTCTAATAATCTTATATACTTTGCTGCTGCCCAATACTTCCCCCTGGATGTCTGAAAGGCATCTCAACCTTGACACATCTAAAATCCAACTCCTAATGTTCACCTACCAGCCCTCCCTGGCAATAAAACCAAAGTTGCGCCCTAAGCAATAACTCCCATCATCTCAATAAATGGCGCATCCATCTTAGCTACTTAAACCTCAAAACCCTGAATTCTTTCCATTCCTCATATTCAATATCCAGTCCATAAGTAAATCCTGCTCAGCTCTACCTTCAAAATATACCTGAAATGGCCAGGTATGGTGGCTCATGCCTGTAATCCTAGCACTCTGGGAGGGTGAGGAGAGGGGATCACCTGAACTCAGGAGTTCAAGACCAACCTGGGAGCCAAGAGTGAGACCCAATCTCTATTAAAAATTTTTTCTTAATTAGCCAGGTGTGGCGGTATGCGTCTGTTGTCCCAGCTAGGCGGTACTCAGGAGGCTGAGGCAGGAGGATTGCTTGAGCCCCGGAGTTTAAGGTTGCAGTGAGCAGGGGTGACACCACTGCACTCTAGCCCAAGCAACAAGAGTAAGATTCTGTCACAAAGTAATAATAATAGTAATTACACTTACACACACACACACACACACACACACACACACACGCACATATACACACAGCCCTGAAATGCAATCACTACCTCCCCAATACTACCAGCCAGGTTTCAAACGACCATCTTTTGCCTGGATGATCTGCCAGCCTCCTAATCCGTCTCCCTACAATTTTCTATATAGCAGGCAAAATAACCTTTTAAATTGTTTAATTTCATTGCATCATTCCTCCATGGCTTCCATCTTACTACAAATAAAATTCAAAGTACTTAGCACATCTACAGAGCCTACATGTACGCCATACCCCTAACCTCATCTGCTATTCTCTCAGTCTCCAGACACACTGGCTTCCTGCTGGCCCTCACTCCAACCTCAGTCCCAAATGTCACTTCATCAGTGAAGCTCTTCATGATCATTTTACATAAAAATAACATCACCACCCCAAGCCACTAGAATTGCAATTAGACTGCTGCCACCACTAGGATAAAAGCTTCTCGCGGGCAGGAGCTTTATAAGTTATACCCACTGCTATGACTCCAATGCCATAATAGATTAATCTATGACGGCAATGCATTATCAACCCCAATCCAACAGGGTTTCTTGTGTAATTCAATAAGATGATCCCAGTGTGTAGGTGGGAGAGCACATCACCAAGAGGAGCTGAGAAATTTGTCAGAAAAAAAAACAAGAGGAAGATATATGATAGGGGAAGTCTCTAAGACTTATAAAGCCATGCTAAACTAAGACAATGCAATATGAATCACGAAAACACAAATACCAACTGAACATAAGAAACTGACCCACACATGGATGAAAACATCCGTAACAGAGGTGGCAAGTAAGTGGGGGAGAGATGGTCTATTAATAAATGGTGACAATGAATTATTCACATTTAAAAAATAAATAAGACCCCAATCTTAGGCTATACATAAAGACAAACCGTGGACAAATGAAAGTTCATACTGTAAAAGCAAAATATTTACATGAAAATACAGAAGACAATGATCTTGGGGTAGGAAGGATTTCTTAAACCAGAAACAAAATAAGAGAAAAATTTGCATTTAAATGTCAAATATCATTACTTGGCAAGAGACACATATTACTACATTACTGACTTTAAAAGCTTAAGAACAAAGCTATATATGGGAAGATAGTTCCAACATATATAACAAAGATTAGCATCCATTACATACAAAGATCTCCAACCAACCAGTAAGAAAAGAGCAGAAGAAAAGTGAGCCAATGATATGGACAGTTTTTCATTTAAAATTCTACAGTTTCTCCCGGTTAACTTCTATTTGTTTTCTGCTAAACAGCATGTATATGATTCTGTATTTATGAAATAACTATCTGTATACATCCGCTGTTCTATCTGTATCTATGCAGAGATGTCTGGAATGAAGATCCTCTGTGGTTTATGACAGACTAGGGTAGTAGGGCATGGGATTCTTTTTTTTCTTCTTTGATTTTCATCTTCTTTGCTCAGTAAACATACATAAGACCTTTACATACAAACCACACTAAAGTGATGAAACTGTAAATTCTGGAAATTCAAAAGGCCTGCCTACAACTGAATGTCAGCCACTTCAAGTTGAGGACCTTAGAAGGCCAAATTCTTAGTTCAAAGAGGCTGCTGACAATACATTCTCAGAACTTTCTTCTTTTTTAGGACTGCTCTCAGGCAGTTGTTTTTTTTTTCTTTTTTCTTTTTTTTTTTTGAGACAGAGTCTCGCTTTCTTGCCTAGGCCAGAGTGAGTGCCGTGGCGTCAGCCTAGCTCACAGCAACCTCAAACTCCTGGGCTCAAGCAATCCTCCTGCCTCAGCCTCCCGAGTAGCTGGGACTACAGGCACGAGCCACCATGCCCGGCTGATTTTTATATTATATATATTAGTTGGCCAATTAAATTCTTTCTATTTTTATGGTAGAGACGGGGTCTCACTCAGGCTGGTTTTGAACTCCTGACCTTGAGCAATCCGCCCGCCTCGGCCTCCCAGAGTGCTAGGATTACAGGCGTGAGCCACCGCGCCCGGCCTGTTTTTTTTTTTCTTAAATTTCAAAATATTAAGAAGGTACAAATGTTTTAGGTTACGTGGATTGTTTTTGTCCCATGGAATGTTTGAGTCCCAGCTATCATATGCCCATCACCCAAATAGTTTTCATATTACCCTCAGGTTGGTTTATTCCCCTCCCCTGGTTGCTTTCCTTTGTACACTATTTTACTTCCCTTTGTACACTTGTGTGCTTATCAGTTTCAATTTAACAGTATATGTGGTGTTTGTTTTTCCATTCTTGTAATACTTCACTTAGGAGAATGGTCTCCAGTTCCATTCAGATTATTGCAAAAGGTACTGATTCATCTTTTTATGGCTTAGTACTCCATGGTATACATATACCACATTTTATTAATAGACTTATTAATTGATGGGCACTTGGAATGATTCTACATCTTTGCAATTGTGAATTGTGCTGCAATAAACATTCAGGTACAGATGTCTCTTTGATGAAAAGTCTTCTTTTCCTTTGGGTAAATACCCAATAGCGGTTGGTCTACTTTTAGTTCTTTGAGGAGTCTCCATACTTTTGTGTAGAGGTTGTACTAATCTGCAATCCTATCAACAGCGTATAAGCACTCCTTTCTCTCTGCATCCATGCCAGCATCTATTGTTCTTGGACTTTTTAATAAAAGCCATTCTAACTAGGGTAAGGTGAATATCTCATTATGGTTTTAATTTGCACTTCCCTGATGATTCGTGATGTTGAGCATTTTTCCATATGTTTATTGGCTATTTGTCTTTCTTCTTTTGAGAAGCTTCTATTCACATCTTTTGCCCACTTTTTAATAAGGTTGTTTGGCTTTTTCCTTGCTGATTTACTTGAGTTCTTTGTAAATTCTGGTTATAAGCCCTTTATCAGATGCGTGGCTTGCGAATATTTTCTCCCATTCTAACACAGTTTTTTGAATATCCTCTGTGGTGCCAAATCTTCACTCCCTAAAGTAGAAATGGATTTCAGAATAGACTAAAGTAATTCAGAACCGTAAGTCTAGTGGCTGATGATGTGTTCTAAATCAAAAATGGTTTCTCACACACAAAATAAAGCATCTAAATTAAAAAAAAAAAAAAATCACTAGGCCCAGGTTTGTTCCCTCTATCTCTCTTTGATTCTCAAATCTTCCTAATTTCCACATACTAAATCTCTTTGGCCTATAGGAATCAGTTATATAATACAATGAACACTGTTATTGGTGACAAAGATCACATGATGATTTATTTGGCAATGATGCTTTCTTGATTCTTAATGTTAATGCTTGTTGCTGTATGAGTCCTTCAATGTTTGTATTGGAAAAATAAAAAATAAAAACCTTGTAACAGTTGTCAAATCATCATTTATACTCATTCCCTTTGCAGAAACTTTCCAATTCTTTTCCAAAGTCAGCACTTGCTGATCACTGGATAAAATTTTTAGTTAACCTATTTGGACAAATCCAATCCCTGATCTTTTCTCTGTTTTTATCAATGTTTTGTGCTTCATTACAGATATGTGCATAATTTGAAATCTTTGATGACCAATCAAAAATCGCCATCCCTGATGACACATTGTTCATTCTCCTTGCAAATTTACTTAATCTGGTATAAAGCTTATTAATTTTCTACCCTAAAACTAGTCACTCATTTTGAGGTCCATAAAAAAGATTTCCATGGTGCTGGGCACAGGAAACCAACAAGCTGCCTTTGAAATTACAGGTAATGAGTTGAGCCTTCCTATTCTGCTTCTATAAACTGCAGTAGACTTTAGTCCTGTCTGCTCTGTGTTCTGCTTAATTAATTACCCCCAAGCTGGTGACCATAGAAGAAAATGGGCAGATTAGGATACTATTTGTCTTTTATAACTACCATCACTGACAATTTACACTACAAAGAGTTTAAGAAATCCTCATAACTCTAGTCCTCATACAAAGAAAAATGAGATTTTTTTTCTTGTTCTTGTTAAGGTACCAGTATGTCTCTGAGAGAAAAATAACATCTCTAACACCTTAAAGTAAGCCCTAGGCCCAACACGGTGGCTCACACCTGTAATCCTAGGACTTTGGGAGGCTGAGGTGGGAGAATTACTTGAGGCCAGGAGTTCAAGATCAGTCTGAGCAACACACAGACCCCACAAAAAATTGAAAAAATCAGCCAGGCATGGTGGTACGTGCTTGTAGTCCCAGCTACTCAGGAGGCTAAGGCAGGAGGATTGCTTGAGCCCAGGAGTTTGAGGTTGCAGTGAGCTATGATGATGCCACTGCACTCAACCTGGGTGACAGAATGAGACCCTGTCTAAAAACAAAGTAAACCCTAAATCACAGTAATAACACCTCCTGAACTCTGACAACCTTCCTATGCATGCAAAAAGTCACTTACATATAATATAAAGTCACATCGTTGTTAACTGCTCATTGTTAAGTAAAAAATTTGTTAAGTAAAAAGATTTCAAAAAAACTTAAGCAATCTTCACATTTAAAAGGTTTAATCAGTATTATTTTTAAACTCTTCAAGAAGTCTTTCAAATACCACTTTTAACAATCACTGGGTGCTTACTGAAAGAATAAACAGTTTCTTGCTAATACAGTGTATATCCAAAATATATAACTAGAGAGAAAAGTAAATTTCCCTATATATTTATTGCTCTGTTGTATCATGATCAATGTCTACACATACAGACGGCAAACCTGACAATGATGCACAGCAGGGGTGAGAAACCCATTTTCCACTAAAGACAAACAATCTATGGGGGGTGGGGAGGAGCCACAAGTAAAGAGCAGCTTAGGCCAGGCGCGGTGGCTCACGCCTGTAATCCTAGCTCTCTGGGAGGCTGAGGCGGGTGGATTGCTCGAGGTCAGGAGTTCAAAACCAGCCTGAGCAAGAGCGAGACCCCGTCTCTACTATAAATAGAAAGAAACTAATTGGCCAACTAATATATATAGAAAAAATTAGCCGGGCATGGTGGCTCATGCCTGTAGTCCCAGCTACTTGGGAGGCTGAGACAGAAGGATCCCTTGAGCCCAGGTGATTGAGGTTGCTGTGAGCTAGGCTGACGCCATGGCACTCACTCTAGCCTAGGCAACAAAGCGAAACTCTGTCTCAAAAAAAAAAAAAAAAAAAAAAAAAAAGAGCAGCTTAGTCTAGTTCAAAGTTGATTTGTTTTAGAAAGACGGAGGGGTTTTATTGTTCACCTGATTTTTTCCCATTAAGAACAGAAAACTACACTTTTCTGGCTGGAGCAATCCCACACTGCATGATGGAGTGTGGGTATGGCGGGAAAGACGGCCACACTCCATGTTGACCCAGTGTAGATGGGCCAAGTGAGCCAGAGAAAACAGAACAACACGATTTGGGAATGACTCTCAACCAAGAGCTCAGGTAACAGATCCTACAACTCTCAGTGACAGAAGCTTCCGACACACACTGCCCCTCAAATGTGCAGGGAGCACTCCACAGAGCCCTGACGCCTCCTGTCCTGAGGCAGTAGGTGCTGTTGTTTGAGTCAGCTGAGTCCCCGCCCCCTGGGAGAGGTGCCTGGAGGGGAGGCTGCCAGCCCTGGAGACAGACTGTGGAGGGCCCACCGGGAGCACAGCTAGCATCTGTCCCCTGGAGAGTCCCCTTGCCCCCAGGTGCCACTAACGAGAGAAATGCAACTGAAAACCAGGATCTCCTCTGGATGTTTCAGTGCCACATGGCATTCCTGGAACAAAGGGTAAAGTCAGGAGAAGCAGTGCATGGTCCTCCAGCCCGCTGGGGGAAGCCCCACATGGCCACAGGACAGGGAGCCCTAGCCCGCATTGCTTCGCTGCAGGGAGGGCCCCAAAGGAGGCCAGCCCACCAGGTGCAACTGAGAAAATGCAACACCCCTCGTGTCTCACGAAAGCAGGGCACAGCGTGTCAACTCGGTCCTAATGAGGTGGAAAGGTGCTGGCTGTTAGGCAGGCAGAGACTCCAGGGAAACGCAGACCACGCTTAGACATCACACTTCCCCACTTCTGGGTGCTGGATGGTGGTGAGGCACAGAGAGGATGGGATTTCCCTCCGGCTTTCTGTCCCCACCCAGTCACTCAGGAGAGTGACTGCTCAGGGACCGGACAGGGCATTTCAGGCTTTTGAGAGTTCCTGACCTACCTTCAGGGCCTAGGGCACATGATGTCCTTACTTACTCCAATGTTTCCTTTTCAAACTCTAAGGGAAACACTTTTCTTCAAAGGGAAAGACCTGCTCCACTACTGAAAAAGCCTTTTAAATAGTTCACCGAATCCCAGGGCATGTTCCTCCACTGCCACAGGATTGAGCCATGGAGAGCCCCAAGACAAGGACCCTGAGGTTTTCGCTTTCCTATCAGTGGAATGACTATAAAAGACTTGAGTTTTAGACAACCCTTCCCCACCTCCACTTCATGGTTTTGGTCTTCTCTCCTGGGCCACCTTTCTGCCAACAGCAAGGGGTGGCACTGCTGTAAAGCCACCCAGCTGGGGACCACAGTCTATTGTTGACTTTGGCCAGCTTCCTGGGCAAGCGGAATGTGTCTGGTCTCAGACTCAACTTCCTCCTGCCAAGGTGTACACACAACACTTCGACAGGATCTCATTTTCATGATCTTTTAAACTTAATTACATCATCACTGCAAACTCATCATTTTTAAGTAGCCCCAACCTGAAGCTACTTAGGAAAGATTATCTCCCTGAGGAATACACACTCAGATATGTATCTGTCAATTTAATCACGACATTCTCAAAAAGCTCATTTGTGAGCAGAAACTCGTGGTGTTGAAGGACAGCATGCCAAATAGTTCTGGAAATTTTACTCAAAAATCTACACTCTGAAGGAAGAGCACAGCAAATCATAGTCTAGTTAGCACCCCCAAACACACACATACCCCTACCTCTTTCCAGCCTTGAAAGTGATGATAAAATAATCATTTACCTCTTGCTCTAAGCTCAAAAGCTCATCTGCATGCTAGGGCACTGAGACAGTTCAGGAACCAGTCCTGCTGGTGGAGAGGTGGCTACACTCCACCCCAGGTGCCGGATGTGTACGGTAGGGAATTTCCCTCTGGACTGCAGAGAACAAGCTAGGTAAGCAAATGTGGGCAGTCATTCTCCTACTTCCCAGGCCAGAGCTTTGCAAGGCCACAAATAAGTGCAGAGGCCAAAGTCAAGAGCCAGGACAGGATGAATGGAGTCTCAACTCAAAGGGGATTTGAGGGATGAAAATCAGGTTGGAGGGACCAGAGTTGGACGTGGGGATAAGACAACTCAGGAGGGGGAAAGGAGATGAAGGATGGAAACTCTCTGGAAGTCAGAGAGCTTTCTAAGGGGACTTCAGTCTAGCCCATGAATACGGAGGAGTTATGGAACTGACCAGCCCTCATTCCAACAGGGGCTCCCAAATGCTCCTATGACCAACTCCAAGCAACAATACGATTGCTCTTTAAGTATAGAGAATCAGCAGGCAGATTTGAGATAAAAACAGCTAGTGCACCCTATGTGTTCTCTTGAACACATAGCAATAAGATGATTTTAGACAGAAAGCAAATATCTTTACACTTTATTGGTTTAAAAAAAGTACTAAAACGGGCTTTTTAAAAAATCATTTTTTTAGACTACTTAATTCAAGTCTTCTCATCTACATATCACCAAACCAGCTAATACTTCCTTTACATGGCATCACTGTGGAGGATAACACAGTGAAGTCCCTGCTTCTGGAACCAGAGTACACGTGCACAGCAGGAGGACAAGGGCTACAAGAAGCCACTAACCCATGGCTCATCTTCCTAAAACATCAAACTAACTCAGGATCTATGGAAGAGTTAGCTGGTTAAGTATTTTTAAAACATTTAATATCAAATGGGCAAGGTGGTACGCAGGAGGCCAAGGCAGATATGGTCACTTGAGCCCATGAGTTTTGAGATCAGCTTGGGCAACGCAGCAAAACCCCATCTTTTTTAAGACAAAAAGCTCCCCCAAAATTAATATCGAACCCAAAAATTCTATGGAGTACATAGTTAACATCACAAAGGTTTTGGGATAACATGAGAATTCTAGGTCAGGCTCCTGGAGGCCATCGCTCCCCATTCCCACTCCATCTCCTCATGGGGGTACCTGCTCATTCTCCTCTGCCTAGAAAGAACTGAGTGGAAATTGTGGCAAAGTGCACTGTAAAAGTCAATGTAATTTTGTGATAGCTCTTGTCAACATACACGTTTTCTTTCCATGAGCATCCCTTCACGTGCTCTGGGGCTCAGGACTGGCACAAGCCTCTATTACCCAGGACCTGGTGCACCATCACCAGCTACCCTCTCTGGCTAACTTCATGAGCAAACATCAACATCAACTTGCATGTGCCTCTGGCAGATCCTTCTTCCCCACCAACATGCTAAGGAAGCCAGTTAAGTCCAAGCATATTATGCCTAAAATAAAGGTCAACGGTCTCTAAGAGAGACCCAGACCCCCAGTGTACAGGGGGAATGCCACCTTTCTACAAAGTAAGACAACTTTTTGTCCAGTTCTCAGATATGCTAAACAGATGAAGTGTCCACATTAGTTACATGCTACAATAAGAAATGCTTCTGCATGCAACCACATGATGCTCTGAAATCCTAAATCAGGGGTCCTCAAACTTTTTAAACAGGGGGCCAGTTCACTGTCCCTCAGACCGTTGGAGGGCCGGACTATAGTTTAAAAAAAACTATGAACAGGCTGGGCACGGTGGCTCACGCCTGTAATCCTAGCACTCTGGGAGGCCGAGGCGGGCAGATTACTCGAGTTCAGGAGTTCAAAACCAGCCTGAGCAAGAGAGAGACCCCGTCTCTACTATAAGTAGAAAGAAATTAATTGGCCAACTAATATATATAAAAAAAATTAGCTGGGCATGGTGGTGCATGCCTGTAGTCCCAGCTACTTGGGAGTCTGAGGCAACAGGATTGCTTGAGCCCAGGAGACTGAGGTTGCTGTGAGCTAGGCTGATGCCATGGCACTCACTCTAGCCTGGGTAACAAAGCGAGACTCTGTTTCCAAAAAAAAAAAAAAACTATGAACAAATTCCTATGCACACCGCACATATCTTATTTTGAAGTAAAAAACAAATGGGCATAAACACCCGCATGTGGCCCACAGGCCGTAGTTTGAGGACACCTATCCTAAATAGTAAAGTAATGATGAAAAACCAATATATCTGAACCAACGAATACTCATGATGTGTAATCAACATTGTTGAGTTTTATCAACAAATGCTAGAAACTACCAACCTCTAGAAAACTTCATAGCAGAATCCATCAAAATGGAAATAGGACAAAAAGGCATTTTCCAAATATATTGAAGCTCACAAACTAGAGAATACTATCATTAGATAACATACATACACACACACACTCACTTTTTACCAATGAGCTAAACACAAACCCATGTTAATACTAATATTTCAAATACTCTTTCTAGGAACACAGTTCCCCTCCAAATTATTTGTATCAAACTTAGAATTCTATTTTCCCTCCAAAACACCATGTAGAAATTTTTTCAAACAAGATACCTAAATGCGTGATTTTCACAAATAGGATATAATTTCAAACAACCTAACTCAGTCACCACAATACTTGTATCTTAGCTAAAATTCAGCCACTACTGACTGCCCACCACATTCATGTCTTCAGACTGGGCACTACCATACACGAAAAGACAGACATGTAGCCAACCATCCCAGAAGAAAGTACACATGATGTTATTTCATACCCAGAGAAAGTAACATGTAAGTGCAAATTCATCATTATAGTGCAAAACAAAAGGCAAACTGGTCACACAGAATTTGAAGGGGAGCATCTCTGCTGGTAGAGAACTCTGCCAAGGTTCTGAATGAGGACTGACCCTGCAGCCCACAAGCTGGAGGGTCCACCACTGACCAGAACAATGGCAACTCACAATTGCAGAGGAAGGGGTGGGCTGTACAGGTGTGGAACAAGGCAAGCCAAAGCTCTCAAAGCAACTCAACAGGCCAACCTCAGGGAAAGAAAAGCTAGAGAAGATATGTTTATACAGTCACAAGTTGCTTAATGATGGGGATGCATTCTGAAAAATGTGTTGTCAGGTGATTTCACCCTTATGGGAGTATCAGAATGTACTTATACAAACCTAGACAGTACAGCCCACTAAACATGTGGGCCAGCCTATGGCTCCTAGGCTACACACCTGTACAGTATGTTACTGTACTGAATACTGTGGGCAGCTGTAATGCAGTGGTATTTGTGTATATAAACATAGAAAAGGAATAGTAAAAACACAGTAGTATCACGGGACCACTGTCATATGTACGCAGTGCATCACTGACTGTCATTATACAGTGCATGACCACACAGCAAGGCAGGCAGAACAAAGGTGTTGAACATTCTGCTTCAGAAGCAATTGTGTTGTAACTATTATACCTATTTTCATAAAGTCCCCTTGAAATCTACTTTATTTGCATGTTGGACACCATTAGGTAAACATCAAGTGTGGGCTCAAACCTTTGATCCTTGCTCATGATACCACAAATTCCAAATCAGTAAGGTTTCTTCAGGTTCTGGCCAAAAAAGCAAACAAGGCTCCAAAGGGCTCTTCCACTATAAAATAACTATACCTTCAACAAAATATAACTCTTAATTCTTTTTTTATTTGATTTTTTTTTATAGAGTCTCTTGCTGTCCCCCCTGGTAGAGTGCAGTGGTATCATTATAGCTCACTGCAACCTCAAAATCCTGGGCTCAAGTGATCCTCCTGCCTAGCCTCCTGAGTAGCTGGGACTTCAGGCATGCATCAGGATGGCTAGCTAATTTTTCTGTTTTTATTAGAGACAGGGTCCTGCTGCTCAGACTGGTCTCAAACTCCTGATCTCAAGTGATCCGCCCACCTCAGCCTCCCTGAGTGCTAGGATTACAGGTGTGAGCCACTGCACCCACCCATAACTCTTAAACCATAACTCTTAATTCTTTACTGGGCTAGCAGGAAACAAGAAAAATATCTCAAGTGCCTCAGCAACTCCCCCCAACCCAACCATAATGAATGACTCAATCACAAAAGTGGATAAACACCAAAGACTAAAAAAGTGAGCTGCAGTTTGGGTGGGAAAAGTACCCCAGAATATTTAGAAAAAAATATATAATTGTTGGAATTAAAAACTCAACAAATGAATTAAACAGATTAAATACAGCTAATTAGTGAACTAGAGGTTACATGCAAGAAAATACTTAGAATGCAACACACAAAAAGAAAACAATGAGATGGAAATGAGAGGATAAGAGACAAGGAAGGAATGAGAAAATCTAATACATGCCTACATGAAATTCCAAAAAATACACAGGAGAAGCAGTATTTGAAGATAAATTGGCCTAGAACGTTTTAGAACTGATAAGGGAAAAATCCACAAAAACAGCACAACATATACCAAACTTATCAATAAAAAAAAAAAGTCACAGAAAATACAGTGCAGTAAAAGTAGAGAACACCAAAGTCAAAGGGATGATCTTGAGAGCAACCAGAGACACAAGACAGATTTCCCATAAAGTAGGGACATCTACACTAACAACCTCCCCAAGAATAATTCAGAAGGCAGAAGCCAATGGAATGGTGTCTTTAAAAAGTTGAAACAGGCCGGGCGCGGTGGCTCACGCCTGTAATCCTAGCTCTCTGGGAGGCCGAGGCGGGCGGATTGCTCAAGGTCAGGAGTTCAAAACCAGCCTGAGCAAGATCGAGACCCCGTCTCTACTATAAATAGAAAGAAATTAATTGGCCAACTGATATGTATATAAAAAATTAGCCGGGCATGGTGGCGCATGCCTGTAGTCCCAGCTACTTGGGAGGCTGAGGCAGAAGGATCGCTGGAGCCCAGGAGTTTGAGGTTGCTGTGAGCCAGGCTGACGCCACGGCACTCACTCTAGCCTGGACAACAAAGCGAGACTCTGTCTCAAAAAAAAAAAAAAAAAAAAAAAAAAAAAAAGTTGAAACAAAATAATCAATTAACTAGTTTTATGTGAAGTATTAATACAATTCTATCTTTCAAAAATGAAGACCAAATAAAGACATTTCCAGATTAAAAACTAGAAACTTTTCCATCCACAGTCCTTCACTGTAGAAATCTCCAAGGCAGGCGTTGTCAAACTACGGCCCACGGGCCACCTGCGGTGTTTTTGCCATTTTTACTTCAAAATAAGATATGTGCAGCGTACATAGGAATCTGTTCATAGTTGTTTTTAAACTATAGTCTGCCCTCCAACAGTCTGAGGGACAGTGAACTGGCCCCCTCCTGTTTAAAAAGTTTGAGGACCCCTGCTCTAAGGGATAAAAAAAATAATCCCAGAAGGAAGTTTTGAGTTAAGAAAACTGAAGATCAAAGAAACTGATTAAGATATAGGTAAATCTAAACAAACATTGTATGAAATAGTAATGTTCCATTTTGTCAGGGTTTTTTCATGGACAATAATAAAACATTGGGAAACAGCAGCATGTGAGTTCAGGGCTGTAGCAAGGTTCAAGGATTCTAACGTCCTTCTAAAGTGCTCTTATATATTGACTATCTTTAGACTTTCTGTACACATAATATCAAGAATAGCCACTTAAAGACTAAAAATAGCAAACAAATTCCAAATCCAACCACTGAGATTTTAATACAGTTTCACTATAGTTCATTACACAAATGAGTTTGACAAAAATAACGTCAAAGTGGTTGATGAAGGGCAGCAAAATCAAATCTTAGTTCAAAGTTTTCAAGAGCAGTTTTAATACTTGTTTTGAGTTCTAGATCCCTCTGAGAATCAGATGAAAGCTCTTGATCTTCTCCCCTGGAAAAACACTCATGTGTACTTATACAAATTTTTATACAAATGCAATAGGCCTACGCCAGACTTCCTGGCAAACACAGACTCCAAGGCCTTGCCCAGCTTAAAAAGCTGAAGAGCATTAAGTTTGTGTGGGAAACAGTGAAGTCAGAAGTTCTCTCTGTCTTGGAGCTCACACGACGTAAGCAGATGAGTGTGAAAGGACCAGCAGTGGCATGTCTGGGAGAGGGGGAACCTCGAGGTAAAGGGTCAGGAATGGAGAATCATTCCTAAAATTCATTTTTCCATTACAGTCATTCAGCAATTACACAACTATTACAATATTTTGAACTGTGAAAAATAATGACCAGATAATGATCCCTCACTTTAAAGCACTTACACTCTAGTGGACAAACACGTCATGCAATGAAGACAGAAGACAGAAAACAGAAATTACAACACCCTTAGCTAACTACCCCGTGTTTTCAATACTCCCTTCCTGAAATGACTCAGTCTATAACCTGGAATGGTCAAGGAGCCTGCAAAAAGGACCAGTCTGGTCCACTAAGAGCCCTTCTCTGGCTAGGCAGATCCCCACCCCTCCCAACCTCCACCTGTAGCCTAAGGGTCTGAAACAAGGAAGGCTGTTTCCAAAGGCTCCTAAATCTACCAGGAATCCGAAAAGAAGCTTTTTGAAATCTAAGATTCCTGTCTCCATCCAAACATTGAAAATTATTGGTCTAATGCTTTGGGTCTAAGAATCCATATTGCAAAAGGACCCTAAGATCTTCCATGTGCAAACACATATAATATAAAAACTATCACTCCGTATTTACAAAAAATTTAATTCATTTTGGGGTTGGTTTTATTCATATTCGAACTGTGAACCAGAATACTGCAAAGAAAGTGTGGCCTACATATCGTGAAAATATGCTGTGTTTAAAATCATTACAGAGCATGAGGAAAAAAGCCCATGACTCTTAGATACCACAGTAAGAAAACACTTATGCTGGTACAGAGGAATCGCATGAAAATTAAAAGGAATAGCACATGAAATATCTCCACATTATTTTGGGGCAAATGAATAATATTCTCAGCAATTCACATGATAAAAGTCTATTTATTTTCAAAACGCACATACACATTTGACCTCACTGCCCCACAATCAACTGAAGAAGTCAAAAGCTCATTTTTTCTTTTCTTATTTTGGTGATGCCAACTTTTTTAGAGCCAGCTAGCCTGACCAACATCCACGGAGGTTTTCCTGGTCTTTGTGACTTCCATTTGAACTACATACTTAGATTTTATTTATAACCATGCTTTTGGTTAATGTACGTAAAACCCTTGTGGTGCATAGGAGAAAGGAGCAATCTGAATCCAAAGTAAGGAGAAAGATTCAAAAGAATTACCTTTTCCCCAAATCCTGATTATCCTTCCAAATTAATCAACTTTAAAATTTATTTTTTACAAACCAGGTACAATTTCATTCTTAATAGCTTATTTCCATTTTTTATTAAGTAAAACATGTATGTGTTGGATAAATATCTTCTCAGAAGGTCAAGACTACATATATCACTGAGAGTTCACTGAAATTTAAATTAGCTATAATAATAGTTCTTGGGGGAAAAACTCCACATCCACTGAGGTAAAAAGGAATTTATTAAGACAAAGAAAGAGAACACCTCTTCCATTTTATTACAGTGTACATTCCTTATTTGGTCCCACGTGAACAAAGTCGTTACTTGACTGCTAGATAAATTAAGGTCCTCCTTGATCTCAGTTTTCTTTAGCGATACAATCAATTTACTAGATATTCTGAAATCCCAAATCTCAAAGAAGGAAAACAGGCTTGGTTTCAAGGTTTGAGAGTTGAGTGGGTTTTTTTCCCTCTCTTTCTCTAAGAATGGAAAAAGATGAAGATATTTTATAGAATAACGTAATCACTTAACAGTTGGGTAGAGTATTTTATCAACCACAGATTGCTTTTACATGCTAACACCATGTAACCCTCCCAATTCTTATCATCATTCCCATTTTACTGAGGAGAGAGTTCGAGAGAGACAGTCACAAGTCACACAGATGTATGTACAAGGGAAGAGTGGCTTCTAGCTCTAAGTCCAGGGACTGGAGTTAGTTAGAAGGCACTTCACGACTCTACCCTCTAACCCCCACCTTCCCCCAACCCTCATGCAAACTTCGGTTCCTAAACAGACTATGACTTTGATTACCTAAAGCACAGATTAGCAAACTACAACCTGCAGGCCCAAACCAGCCCCCTGCCTGTGTCTGTGGAACCCACAAGTTAGGAACAGTTCTTATATATTTAGGCGATTGAAAAAAACAAAAACAAAAAAGGAGTATTTCATGATACATAAAAATAATATGAAGTTTTAATTCTACTGTCCATAAACAGTTTCATTGGAACATGGCACTCATTCATACAGGAATTGTCCATGGCTGCTTTGGCACCACCACAACAGGACTGAGAGCTGCAACAAAGACCACATGACCCACAGAGTCTGAAATATTTACATAAGAAATGTGACATCAAGGCTAGTTGGTCTCATGAAAGCTATTAAGTTCTAATCTATGCTGAATTAAAAAATCTGTTTTCCCTAAATCCTAGCTGCTAGAAATGCAGGGCGTAAGATTCTCTTTTAAGTAATTGCTCTTCGAATTTCAGATGGCTGATGCTCCAAGACCTGTTCCCTTATTTTTTATTCACAAAACATAGTTTCAGTAGCCATTTAAACATTTACTAAGGACCCATTACCATACACCAGGCTCCATGCTAAGTGTTGGACATACTTCCTTTTAGGTGAGAAAACAAAGGTTCAGCAATTAGATAACTCATCAGAGTTCACCACAGCTACTGCACAGTGGTTAGTTCAAAGCAGCAAGACTTAGCAGTTCCTCGTCAATACAGCCCTCTAGATTTGTGGAGTCTGAGACCAAACGTGAAATTTTATTTCAATTTAGGCAGAACTGGACAAAACAAGGCCTCTGACCTGAGCACTAAAGTACCTTGGTGTTCTTCCCAGCCTTGTGAGACCGTAATGTTCATTTACAACTGCAGATCATTTCTGTCCCACAAATACTGCCTTGGTGAAAACACTACAACCCTGAATCTTCAGAAACAAAACCAGGCCTCAGGGAGGCATTTTAGGTCAGTTACCATATAATAATAATTATCACTTACTGAATACTTGCTATGGGAATTGCAGGATATCCTTTATATATTTCTAATTTAAACTTCCCAGCTCTGTGAGGGAAGCATTGATCCTAATTTCACATATGAGAAAACTGAGTTTTCAAGGCTAAGGTGATAGAGTTAGAATTCAGCATCCAGGTTGACCAACTCCAAATCCAGACTCTCAACCATTATGCAAAACTTTCAAATGTCAACTTTTAATCATAATATAGTCAGTGTTGTTAAGTAAAGGAGAAATTAGAAAACTTACTCTGAAAGATACTGATCACTACATATTTATCACACATATTTACATTTATTACAACTATGCTTCTATTATACCTTTTCAAAACTAAAATAAAACCCATAATCAACAGTTCGATTATGCAGGTATATCATTCCTTTGCAATGTACTTATTTCTTCCCCAACATAAGTTCTTCGAGAGCATGAACCATTCTCATACTTCCCTATCTCCCTATGGAACCTTCACATGGCAGGGGCATTTAATAAACATGCTATATGAACACACACTTAGCATAAAATGTTACTTATAAATGACTTGTACCAGGAAAAGTGAGCAGAAAACCTGAAAATACAGAATAAACACAAAAAGAACTAAATTTAATTCATAAATGCACTAGTGGTAAATGTGTTGTCTTCAGAATCATTTTTATACACATAGGATACAACTTATGTATAAGGTGCTACTCTCATCCAAACCCAGATGGAAATGATTATGTACTTATGACCACAAAAACAAATGTGAGAGTGAATACTCAAGACAGGTATTAAAGAACGATCTAATGTAGAAACTAAAACCCCTGATACCCTTGTGTTATGTACTTTCCCACTGACAGCCTGGACGACCTCATCCATCCTAGACTCTACTTCCGGGCCTTCCCACACACACTTTTCCCCCTAGAAGGGAAGCACCTTGAGAACAGGGAGATTTTTTTTCCCTTTTACATCCCAGAATGACCTAAGATAGTATCTTGAATACAGTAGGGCACAGCTAATGTGTAAAATGTTGAAAAGAATGGAACAATTTCAGTGCCGGCTAAGGTACAGTGACCACACACAATGTAAGGAAGGAGCAGCCTCCTCCTGAGAACTTTTGCAAACACTCACTTTTAGAAAGCAACAAAAAAAATACTACAAGACTTTCACGGTTGGCAACAAAGCTCCCTTCTATGTCAACAGCAATAGTACACCCAGAAGAGAAGACAACTCCCAAGGATCACCCAGGGCAGTGGGGCTCTACAGACGCTTCCTCATTAAGTCCCTAACCACCTAGGTCCCTAAACACATCATAGAGCTGAGTCTAGAGAGTACCCACAAGTTCCATGTCTCTTATGAAAATGTACTTATAAACATATGTGAAACGGGAGAATCATTTCTCCAAAAGAACAGAAAGCCTTCCAAACTTCTGTACTTCCAGGAAGTCAACTTTTACGTCAAGAAGTTTCATGGAGACATACAAAACATGCCTAAAGATTCAAACTGATAACTCTCAAACTTGAAGTTGAGCTGGCAAACCCGACGTCCTTAGCAGTTCCTGCTGTACACTTTCTTATTTGCAACGCTGCGGCGCAAATGAATGACGGTGTATCAGCGTTAAATTTAAATTTCCTGGCTCTGGCCACAATGCTAACCTAATTAAAGCATGTGGTCACCGTTTAGCATTTTCAGTGCGATGTTTTGCATCGCTCTGGCTAACAGCAGAGCCGGGAGACAGTTGCACCGGTCCCCTCGTCCCGCCTCCCACCCACCGCAGGCGAGCCCCTCTCCCCACGCGCTATCCAATGGCCAGAAAACGCCTCCCGCGCCCCCGTCCCGCAGGCGGCGAGGGCTCCGCTCCCCCTGCCCACGCCGCGAGCACCGGGCCCGTCCGAGCGGGCCCCTCGTGTCCGCGCCACTTCCCCGCGGCCGGGCCGCCCCCGCGCGACAACTCCGAGGCCGCGGCCGCGGCGGCCAGCTCGCCCGCGCGCACTTCCCGTCCAGCAAGCCGCGCGGGGGAGGGGCGGCGGGCGGCGGCGGGGCCCGGCCGTCGGGCTGGACGCGGCCGGGCGGGGCGGCGGGCCGGGGGGAGGGGAGGTACCTCGTACAGCTCCTCGGAAGCCATGGTGGGCGGCGGAGTTGCGGGCGGGCGGGGCAGGGCGGCCGGGCGCGGGCGCCGGGCGGCCGACACTTTGTTTCAGTTGGGTCCTGCGTGGCCTGCGCTTCCTGCTCCTGCTGCCGGCGCCGGGCGCGGGGCGCGGACCAGCCTCTCCACTCCGCGGCCGGTGCGGGCCGGCGGCGGCGGGGTTGTGCGCAGGAGCAGCTGCGCAACGCGCCCTCGCGCCCCGCTCACTGCCCGGCGGGCCGGCTCGGGCTCGGGCTCATCGCGCCGGGCGCGGGCCGGGCGGGCTGGGCGGGCGGCGCGGCGCGGCTGGGTCCGCGGCTCCCTCTCCGGTGTAGTGCAAAAGCTTCCTACTTGCGACCGAAAACCTGCCCCGGCTACTGAGCATGCCCAGTGCGGCCGCCCGGCCCGGCGGAGCCGCGCTCCCGCGCTCCGGGTTTTCGGGCCGCCCGCACGGGAGGGCCGGGAGGCGGCGGGGCGGGGCGGCCGAGGGAGCGGCGGGCTGCGCTCCGGGCCGAAGCGGGCGGCCGACGGGCGGCCGCGGCCAGCCGGCAGGAAGGGGCGGAGCGGCGGGCCGGGGGCGGGGCGGCGGGCCGGGGGCGGGGCTCCCACTTCCCCGAGTCCCGCTCGCGCCGGGCCGCGCCGGCGCCGCCCCCGGGCCCGCCTAGACGTGGGCGCTCGCGGGCCCCGCGCGGGACGGGGGACCGGGCCTCGAGGCGCGCGGCGCGGGCGGCGGTGCCCGCGGGGGCAGACATCGCGGGCCCGGAGCCGGGCGGGAGTGCGCGGCGGGCCGGCCGCGTCTGGAGCCGCTGCCCCGACGGGCGGCCGCGCCTGGAGCCGCTGCCCCGACGGGCGGCCGCGCCGCCTCCCGCTCCCCGCGTGGGGCCGCGCAGAGCGCCCGCCCGGCCAGCCCGCAGAGGCCGGCGGCGCGGCCAGGTGGAGCCCCCTCCCCACCACGTGCCGACCGCCCCGCGGCCGCCGCCAAGACCTGGAGCCGGACCGCGCGCCCCGCGGGTGGCCCGGCGCGCTCGGGCGCTCGCTCCGCGGCAGGCCGGGTGGGGGCCGGGGCGGGCGAGGGCGCGGCCGCCCGCTCGGCCCGCACCTTCCCCCGCGCCGGCCGCCGGGCTCCTCCGGGAGCGCCCGCCGCGTCCGAAGCGGAGGCGCGCGTCTGGAACCCGGGCCCCGGGACGCCGGGTTCTGATGGAACGGCGCCGTCCGCGCGGTTCTGCGGCCGAACGGTGAGGACCGCGGCCCTCGCCTCCACGCCGCAGGGACGGGCGGAGCGGCCGGCCCGCGGGGCTGGCTGCCGGGCGCGGGCTTTCGCCGTGGGCACGGAATGAGCGGCTTCCCGGCCCGCTCCCCCAACGGCGGCGACCCAGGCGTCCCGCCGCACACCGCGGAGCCTCCCCACGGGCCTCAGGCCCAGTTCGCGTTCTCCCGGGCCCACGTCGGGAGCTTCGCCGGCGCCTGCCGCTCCCGGCGCACCCTCTCCGCTCGCCCCGCCGCCGGCTGCTCCGTCTAGCCGCGGAGCCTCACCGGCCTCCCGCCGCCAGCTCCTCCCTCCAGTTTTCTCCCGAAGCCCCGCGCCTGTGCCCCGGGCGTCTCTTAACCACCGCAGGCTCCGCGCACCCCCGCCGGGCCCGGCGCCGGCCCTGGGCTCGCCGAGGCCAGCCGCCTTCCTCCGCGCAGGGGCTTCCGCCTGCGAGCCCTGAAAGTCCCAGCTCTGGCGTCACCTCAAGCACAGCCTTCCTGACTCCAGGGCAAAATTAGCGACTCCCTCCCCGCGAGCTCCCGAAGACTCGCGCCCCGCGGCGGCTCCCACCGTGTGTCCGCAGGTCCGTCCACTCTTCGGCCCACCCCATCTCCAAACTGTGACCTGCAGCCAGACCTCACCTTCGAAGTTGACTCTCTGGCCCCTAGCACAACTATCTACCTAAAAACAGGGTGTTGCTCAGTGAATCGGAATTTCACTGTCCGCAAGAAAGCTCGATACCTACATGTCCAATTCCCATTATCAAATGCCTGGACAAGAATCCCGAATTAAAGTCTGCACCTCATCTACCTGTCAAGGCGCCTCAAACTCTGCCTCTTTTTCCCTGATGGCCCAGCCAAATCCCATCTCCTCCAAATAGCGCCTCTTTCCTCTCTCACTTAGCGTTTCCATATTTGCTATGTTTGATTATTGTCTTCTCTCCAGGCATACCAATTCATCAACATAAATTGTAAGTTCCTTGAAGGAAAGAACCAGGGCTTTAAGTATTTGCCAAGTCTCAAAGCAATTAGCTAGCACTACAGCAAGCGCTCAAATACTTGAAGGTGATGGTTAAAAATCACAGAAGCAAAATAAACTATAAAAAAGGAAAAAGGGATCCTCGATAGAAAATGAACAGATACATCTCACATATAAACCTATATACACCAATAGTCGAATACAAATATAAACATTTCTTCTTTTTCCCATGACCATCACCCTAATTATTGCCACCTTCAGAACAGAACTTGTTCTGCCATGTGCTTAGTGATGCTGTAATGTTAAATATATTGTCTCTAAGGAGTCTACAGTGCCATCAGTTGCCAGAGAGGGGAAGAAAGGGTAGGAAAACATCCACAACAACCATATTAGAAATTGAGCTAGTATATTAGAGATATACTTACATATATGTGTGTATATACAGACACACGCACACACAGACACAGAGTAAGGTGATTCTTCCCATTATGGAAACAAAAGGGGAAAGAATTACAGTCTAAAAAAAGTAACTAAAAAATGTCAATTTACATAGACCTTTAATCCAGATGATCTGGATTATTTATGCTGCTATGGTTAGTCATCAACATTTAAAAAAATAACCACAGGTAGCCTCTGTAACAAAGCGAGAGTAAGCCATTTTCCAAAACTCCACTCCAACTACCTCTCTCTCCAACAATTAGTTGGTTTCCACCACCAGAGGAGAAGGCTACTAAAGTAGTTGAGCAAGTTTTTAATTGTCCATTTTGTTCATCTCCTCTGCCCTCCATCTAAAACACCCACTGGTTTATTGAGTGCTATTTTGCTTATATATATTGTTTTAACCTTATTAGTTCACTTAGCCTTACTTTTAAGCAAACTTGCTTTCCTCCTTCAGTTTTTTAAATATAAACATTTTATCAGTTTTCACAGCATAAGTAAATATGTCCAAGATCATTTAATGGCTTCGAATTTACTCCACCTTTTATGAAATAGTGAAGTTTTACAGTAGTTTCCATGACCACGTGTGTGGGTGCTGTGAAAGTACTTTCTCAGTGAATTGAGAATAAAAGTGAAATTACATCCCCTAAACACATCAGGAAGATTGTACCAAAAATACATACAGCACAATATTACATACTATTAAGATACATAAATTTTAAAACATCGTAGAAGTGATCAACAAGGGAGATGATGTACGCACGTGATAAAAATACATGTCTACCGGTAATAAACTTCAATTCTTACCTGACCTGAGCTAGTTGATGGAGACGAACGTAACCCAGTTTACTCCATTTCCAAATCCTGTACACCCAAACCACTGAGAATCGACAACCAGTACTGCCCAAGAGTGGACTCTTCAGATCAGGAATCGCAGCCATTTCCCAACTACGGAGAACAATGACTGAAATCTTAAATTTGAGGTCCTCCTCTTTTCCCACTCAGCCGCCAAACCCATCCCATCTTCCATTCTCCTGAGAATCTGCATTTCATCTACATTTGAATCCCAAGGCTCCCAAGAGAAGAGGGGGATGGGACTGGAAAAACAAAAGAAGCCAAATCCAGCTACCGCCACTCTCAGAGCCAAAGGAGTTTTAACTTCAGGTGGCTGTGGAAAGCTGCTAATAATCACTCCTTCCACAGTTTTGTACCCCAAAAGTATAATCTGTCTTGGCTACCTCCTTTAAAGCCCAAAATTTATTTGTGTTTTGTATGAAGAAGCGACCTAAGTTTTTGTTTAAACACACTGTGGCTAAAGGGAAATTCAATGCCAGCCTTGTTATAGAGCACCCACACCATAAGGCTTGGTGGAGTTCCCATCTTAATCACCTACTCAAAAGAAAGTAAGAACATTTTAAAACTGAAAAGCAAAAGACAGGAGCATAGAGAACCAGCCACAAGATGAATTCAGATTCTGGGGGCCTTGTCTGAACTGGAGCCAACTAGTTCTTCCTTCTCTGAAAGCTTAAATTGGATACCAGTACCCTTTTCTTTTGTGGCCAACCAATAACAACTGGTTCAGTTGAATGCTTCTTTCCCTGGCCAAATAGCCAGTTTTCCCATTTCAGCTGGCAGCCTCTCCCCGCCTCCCTCTGTCTGGTTCCCAGGTAGGGATCATCTCTCTCTTTCCTCTGGACGCCAGTGGCTGGCTGCCGCGCTACTGCTTCTTGGCCAGATACCACCATTTAGTAATCTCTTTGCCCTAGCAATGTCAATTCTGTAGACCTCTTAACATTTGATTTCACCAATTTCCTCTTAGGCTGAGGTACCAACACTACCCAAAGCTCATCAATTTACAATTAAGGATCATTTTCTTTCTCAATTAGATTTAGGGTTTACCTGTGGTTCCTTTTTCTATTTAGCTAATGGTGGTCCTACCAAAGAATCTTTGGTGTTATGTATTCGTTGAACCTTCTTTTGATTGAAATAATTGATGAAGGCCAAGGAAGTTTTTTATTGATAATTTTGTACCTTACCCCACCAAAAGTCATAAAGAGTAAATAGCTGCAAGGTATTCCCAAGACTTTTTGGTTAACTTTATGCCTGGGCAGTAACATCTCATTTTGGATCTTGGAAAAAAACAGCAACTTTCCCTTGAATTATTGTGATGATTAATTATATTTGTCACTCAAGCAAGATGATCCCAGTAACCTCTTTACCTTTTGACTCTTGAGAGAAAAAGAGGGAGAGAGAGAGAGACAGAGAGAGAGCGCTAGGAAGGAAATGAGTATGGACATTTTGGCTGGTAAAGAAAATATTAATAGGAATACCAGGCCCACCAATAGCAGGGGTCCCCAGGACCAGAGCAGGCGGGTGTTGAATCTAAAGGAAAGAGTAAATGAGCTTGAAAGTAAAGTGGGGACCAGACAAACATATGGAAGCACTTAGTGGGGCTTGATTTTTTTTCCGATCACTATGACTAGGGTAGGGTAGTTCCCAAACCAGTAGCAACAACATCACCTTGGAACTTAGAAGTGCAAATTCTCTACCCACCCACCTACTGGAGCCCAGAAGTTTAACAAGTGTTCTGCATTATTCTGATGCATGCTAACATTTGAGAAACACTGGTTTAGAGCAGTATATTTGTATGTGTGTGTGTGTGTGTATATATATATATATTTTATCAAGCTATAGGTTTCAAACCATTAGTGGATCATTAAATCATTTTAGTAGATCTTGACTACCATTTTTAAAACAAGACAGAATGGAATGGACTTGGAAAAAGTATCACAGTACATCTGTCACTTCACTGAGCATGACCATTGTACAGCAAAAATTTGTTTCCATTATAAACAAATGCAAATATTTATGCACGTATATATATGCATGTATATACACATGTACATACATATATATTATTGTGCACCAGATTATAATGTAAAATGTGTTTCTTAGGTTTTGAGCTAGGTCAAAAATGTTGAAAGCCGGCCGGGCATGGTGGCTCACACCTGTAATCCTAGCACTCTGGGAGGCCAAGGCGGGCGGATTGCTCAAGGTCAGGAGTTCAAAACCAGCCTGAGCAAGACCCCCCATCTCTACTAAAAATAGAAAGAAATTAATTGACCAACTAAAAATATATATACAAAAAATTAGCCGGGCATGATGGTACATGCCTATAGTCCCAGCTGAGCCTAGGAGATTGAGGTTGCTGTGAGCTAGGTTGACGCCACAGCACTGACTCTAGCCTGGGCAACAAAGTGAGACTCTGTCTCAAAAAAAAAAAATATTGAAATCCAATGTTTAGGAAAATGTATAGTAAACTCTTACAAAGTTGGATTATTATATATAAATGATATTGCTAGGCCAGCAAATCAGGTGGCTCACACCTGTAATCCTAGCATTGTGGGAGGCCAAGGCAGGAGGATAGCTTGAGATCAGGAGTTTGACACCAGCCTTATCAAGAGCGAGAGTCTGTCTCTACCAAAAATAGAAAAAATTAGCCAAGTATAGTGTTGTGCCTATAGTCCCAGCTACTTGGGAGGCTGAGGCAGGAGGATTGCTTATGCCCAGGAGTTTGAGGTTGCAGTCAGTGATGACACCACTGCACTCTAGCCAGGGCAACAGAGCGAGACTGTGTCAAAAAAAAAAAAAAAAAAAAAATGATATTGCCGAAGTGCTCTGAAATCATTTTCTTAAATGGTTTAATGATCCCTTTTTTGTAGTACACATTATCTCTCCATAAATACTACAAAGGTGTTCAGACCAAGTTGTTTACTGAATTACACATATCCTAGAGTGATATATTTTGAGCTAATCAGAATTTATAGTACATATTTTAGGCCATTTTCCCCCCCAAAGAAATGTAGAAGAATTTCCACAGAATATCCCTAACAGACTGAACAAAATGAATGAAGTTTAATTTCATCAACAGCAACATTTAAAAAAACATACACAAACAAGAAGCATTTAGCTTGCTCCAGGAACTATTCTAAGCACTTTACAAATATTAAGCTCTTTAATTCAACAAGCACCTAATAAAAATCATAGCTAACATTTACAAAGAACCCTAAATAAGAACATTCTTCCACAAAGCACCTTTTGGAATAGGCACTATTACTGACCCCCTTCCTAGTGAGTGGGGAAACTAAAATTCATACCCAGGTCTGGGTAATTGTAGGGCCTGAGCTTTGAATCATTAAGTCATGCATTCATTCATTCAATAAATATTTATTGACCACTTATTTTGTGCCAGGCCCCTTGCTTAATCAATGTATGTACAATTGTCCCTGCTCTAGGTAGCTAACAATCTATTGTGATAGCTAGACATTAAATCATCAGGGAGAAAAAGTCTTAATTACCAGTCAAGGAAAATGGCAGAACCTATGAGCCCAGACCACCTGGAGATGAGTCTGGTTGCTGCTTCTCCAAAGACAGTGCCCAAGGCCGGGCGAGGTGGCTCACGCCTGTAATCCTAGCACTCTGGGAGGCCGAGGCGGGCGGATTGCTCAAGGTCAGGAGTTCAAAACCAGCCTGAGCGAGACCCCGTCTCTACCATAAAAATAGAAAGAAATTAATTGGCCAACTAATTATATATATATATATATATATATATATATATATATATATATATATATAAAATCAGCCGGGCATGGTGGCTTGTGCCTGTAGTCCCAGCTACTCGGGAGGCTGAGGCAGGAGGATCGCTTGAGCCCAGGAGTTTGAGGTTGCTGTGAGCTAGGCTGACGCCACGGCACTCACTCTAGCCTAGGCAAGAAAGCGAGACTCTGTCTCAAAAAAAAAAAAAAAAAAAGACAGTGCCCAGCACCCCCTGGCCACACTGGACATGCTTGGGCACCAGCAGAGCAGAATCATTGAAAAATTATTTTCAAATAATTTGATATCTCAAAAAAAAGGCATATAAGTAGCCATCATGGGGCAAATCAACATTTTGACTCCCATGCAATTACTTTACAGTTTAATATTTAAAAAAATGAAATATTAGACATGTAAAAAGGTATAGAGAATGATAGAACAAAGGCCTGTGTGCCCACTCCCTATATGAAGAAGAAGATTTCCATATTCAGGCCAATACTTGGCAGACTTTTGAATAATTTATAGATGGTAGGGAGTATACCATCTTCTGTTCAGAATTTAGGGCTTATTTAGTTGTTAATGTTTTTCATAAACTTTTTCTTATTTTAACAGATTTAGATTTACAGGAAAATTGCAAAGTTAATACAGAAAAAAAAAAGTTTTAATATAGAGAGTTTCTGTATACCCTGCACCCAATTTCCCCTATTATTAACATCTTTTATTAGTCTAGTACATTTGGTACAATACTGATACATCATTATTACTTAAAATCCATACTTTATCCAAATTTCCTTAGTTTTTACCTAATTTTTTTTCTGTACCAGGGTTCCATCTGGGACACTATATCACATCTAGTTCTCCCATCTCCCTAGTCTCTCTTGGCTGTGACAGTTGCTTAGACTTTTCTTGTTTTTGATGCCCTTGATAGTTTTGAAGAGTACTGGTCAGTTATTTTGCAGAATGTTTGCAGCATGCCCTCAACTGGAATTCATCTGATGTTTGTCTCATGATTAAACCAGGGTTTTGTGTTTAGGGGAGGGAGACCACAGAGGTAAAGTGCCATTCTCGTCACATCCTATCAAGGGTATTTACTGACAACTTGACTTATCACTGTTGATGTTGACCTTGATCACCTGGCTAAGATAGTGCCAGTCAAGTTTCTGCACTGCAAAGTTACTTTCCTACACCCCTTGCCCTACCCCTTCCCACACTGCAGGTACTCTTTGGAAGGGAGTCAGTATGGACAGCCCACACTTAAGTGAGCAGCTGTGCTTCCCCTTCCTGAGAGCAGAGTATCTAAATACAAAAAGCATTTGGAACTTTTCTGCTTAGGAGATTTGTGTCTTCTCCCCCACTTACCAATTTATTAATCACTTATTTATATCAGTATAGACTCATGCATTTTTATTTTATAATTTGGATTATAATCCATACAATGTTACTTGTATCTTATTGCTCAGATTGTTTCAGGTTTGACCACTGAAAACTCTTTCAGTAGGCTCTTGTGCCTCTGTGACATACTCCTACCATTAGGGAGTATATATTTTGAGCCTTTCTTACTTTCTGGCACTATAAGATGCTCCAGGCTCATCTTGTATATTTTCTGCTCCAGTCCTAGAATCAGCCATTTTTCCAAGGAGCCCTGGTTCCTTTTATTGAAAAATCATATTAGAAAGCAAGACCTGAGTACAAGATGTGGTCATTGCTACTGGGGCTCTTTTAGTTTTTGATTAGGTCATCCCTAAATGAATCAGCCAAAATCTGAAGGATGAGCTAGGGTAAGAGGGTGGTGGAGATGGTCCCAGGCTGGGGGAAGAGCTTGTACAGAGGCCTAGATGTGGAAGGAGCTCCACACCTTTGAGACTCTGATGGAAGCTGGTGAGACTGGAATGCAAAGAAAGGAAGGGGACATAAGATGGGATCGAGAGGAAGGCAGGTCTGGTGGGTCATGACTGTGTCATGGGTCTCTTAAGTAATAATCTGATCCGTATTTTTAAAAAGCTTGGCTCTATGAAGAACAAGTGGTTGGAACAGAGCAATTAGGAAATTATTGCACTATTGCATTCAATCTGATGCATTTTTGTTTTGTTTAGATATCAAATTATTTCAAAATAAAATTTTGGTAATCCTGTTTTGCATGCCTCTAAAGTGAAGGACACTGCATTTAGGACCTCTAATGCAGCATTGAATAAAGTGGATATCTTATCTTGGTTTTTATTACAAAGGGAACACTTTCACCATAAGGAGCAATATTTTTTTTTTTGACCAAAGGAAATTTATAGACATCTTTCATCAGATTAAGGCAGCCAGAGTTTTCTAAACATTTTTTATTAAATCATGAACGGATGTTGAATATTGTCATTTGCTAAAATGATCATATGATTTTATTTCTTCATTTTGTAAACATGTTGACACATTATTTTTAATTTTAAACAAATTTCTTTTTCTGGAATAAGCCAAATAAAATTCTGATATGTTATCATTTTTTACATGTCTTACCTCTGCTTGAATCACTATCATTTTTGTAAATGAATAGATTTGGTATGCTGATGTGTTTAAGATTTTGAATCTATGTTTATGAGGAAGATTAGCCTGAAATTTTACTTTCTTATCAGGTTTTAATATCAAGGTTATATAGATCTCATAAAAGAAATTGTCGTGTACTTCCTCTTTTCCAATTTGTTGTTTGTATATAAAAGCCATTAATTCTTCCTTAAATATCTATATGCATTTACTTGAAAAGCCATCTGGTCCTGAAGCATTCTTGTTGGAAGGTTTTAAATTATAGATTCAAATTCTTTTTTTTTTTTTTTTTTTTTGAGACAGAGTCTTTCTCCATTGCCTGGGCTAGAGTGCAGCAGGGCCATCATCACAGCTCACTGAAACCTCAAACTTCCGGGCTAAAGTGATCCTCCTGCTCAACCTGCCAAGTACAGCTGGGACTACAGGTGCATACCACCATGCCAGGCTAATTGTTCTATTTTTTGTAGAGACAGGGTCTCATTATGTTGCTCAGGCTGTTCTTGAACTCTTGGCCTCAAGTGATCCTCCTGCGTTGGCCTCCCAAAGCGCCAGGATCACAGGCATGAGCCACTGTGCCTAACCCAAATTTTTTAATAAAGGTATATTTAGGTATTCTATTTCTTCTGTGTCAATTTTTCCATTTCATCTAAATTTTCAAATTTAATAATATAAAATTGTTCACAAAATTTTATGTTTGTAGGATCTGTAGTAATGTCTCATTTTTATTCTTGAAAGTATGTATGATTTCTCGAAAGTGTGTATAACTCTTCATTCTTGAAAGTATGTGTGATTTCATTCTTAATTCTTTCTTAATTGACTCTTAATTCTTCATTCTGAAATGTAGGTATGGTTACTTTATCAGTCTTGCCAGGGTGTGTTTTGAAAATACCAACTTTGGACTTTCCTGATTCTTTATATTATGTGTCTAATTTATTTCATTATGCTTCTACCATTATTATTTCCTTTGTTTTATGAGTTTTATTTGTTATTCTTTTTCTAATTTCTTAAGATAACTTTGTTCATTGACCTTTACTCTTTCTTCTTTTTCAAATGTATGCATTTAAGCCCACATGCCTTATTATTTTGTATTTTCATTACTTTTTAGTTCAAAATATGTGCTTATTTCCATCGTGGTTTCTTGAGCCATGAGTTACTAGAAAGATATTTCATTTCAAAATATAGAAATTTTATAGTTATTTTTTATCTGATTTCTGGCTTAATGAGATTGTTGTCAAAGATCATAATCAGTACAATTTCAGTCTTTTGAAATTTGTAAAGACAATGTCACAAATATGCGCAAGTTTTATAAACATTTTCTGTGGTAATTCAAAAGACTATTTTTTTTTCAGTTGCTATGTGCAGTGTTCTCTCTCTTGCTCTCTCACACACATTCAATTTCACTGTTTGTGTTGTTCAAATCCTCTATCAGTTACTGGGACAGGTGTGTTAAAATCTCTCAATATGATTGTGAATTTGTCTATGTCTTTTCAGTTTAGTTTGTTTTGCTTTATATATTTTTAAGCTATGTTATTAGGTACATGAAAGTTTAAAACTGTTATATCTACCTGGTAAAGTAAGCATTCTATCATTATAAAGGCAACAATAATTTTTTACTTTAAATCTACTTTGATATTAAGATACCTACAATTAGATTTCTTTTGATTTGTATTTGTGTGATAGATAAATCTTTTTCTAAGTGTGTATTTTTAACCCTTCTGGGTCCTTAAGTTTTACATATGTCTCTTACAATTGGAAATTTTATTTTTTAATTCAGTCTGATAATCTTTGTTTTTTAATTGGGGCATTTAGTCCACTTACATTTAAGGTAATTATTGATGTGTTATAGTTTTGATTATACCACATTATTCAGTATTTTGAATTTATCTTACCTTCATTGATTTGTTTCAGACTAAGAACTTTTACTTATTTTTTTAATTTTTTGCCTTCAGCTTTATACATGGATAATCAAGAACTTTAAAAAAATTATTCTATTTTTTTCTCATTATCTTGAAAGTCATATGTTCTTTTACAATATATATAGTTGTAACCTAGAAATTAAGTGTGACTCTCTCTTAACTAAGTATAATATCAATACTTTTATCTTTTTTCTGGACAACATGAGAAATTTAGAACACTTAAGACCTTTATTCTAGGTCCCATTGACCAATATCCAAGCATTATTTATTTCATATCCCATCCTTGTTGTTATTTTATATTTTAATTCTTCATTTTAAATGCCCCAAATCATTATAATTATTGCTTTATGCAGTCAATATTTATTTAGATTCACATACATATTTACCCATTATATTGTCCATCATTGTTTACTGTATCTCCAAGTCTGGAATCATTTTCCTCCTGCTTGAAGAACAACTATTTGCTTTAGTACAGATTGCTGATGATGAATTATCTCATTTTTGTTTGTTTGAAAAGGTCTCATTTTACCTTTTTATGGAAGGCTATATCACTTGGTATAGAACTGCAGGTGGGCAATTTTCTTATTTTCTCTTGATAATTTTAATACATTTTATTGTCTTCTACTTTCCTGAAAAATATGCTATATTCTTACTCCTTTGAAGGTAATCTGTCTTTCTTCTCTTGTTATTTTTTAAGACTTTCTTTTTGTCTTTGGTTTCAGCAGGATTAGGTGTCTCGGTATTTGTGTTTTTATCCTGCTTGGGGTTCATAGGAATTACTGAGTCTGTGGATTGATGTCTTTTATCCATTTGAAAAATTATGCCAGCCATTATCTCTTGTTATTGCTGATAAATCAGTCTCTTCTTTTCTTCTGGAGTCTCAAAGAAAATAAATTAGAGCTTTTCACTGGTGTCCTATGTATCTTATTACCTTTTCTGATTTTTCTTTTCTTTTGTTTTTCCATTTCATTCTGGGTACTTTCTTCTGATCTATATTTCAGTTTACTAATTCTCCCTTCAATTCTGTCTGATGTGCTCTTAAACTTTTTTCTCATTGTGCTCTTGAATCCAGAATATCCATTTGATTTATTTTTTTGTCGTTGTTGTTCTTGGTTGAAATTCTCAATCTTGTTTGACGTTTTTATGTCCTTGACCTTAATAATATGGTTATTTTGAAGTCAGTATCTCAAACTCTAATATCTGTAGCCTCTGAGGGTCTGTTTCTATTATCTGCTATTCTTGTTTATTTTAATTCATGCTATTTCACTCATTGTGTGTCTGGTTATTTTTTATTATGTGCCAGATATTGTATTTGCAAAACTGTAGAAATGTTTTAGGTCTGACATGATGTTATCTGTCTCTAAAGAGGATTTATGTTTGCTTCTGCTAGCCACCTAGGTGCTCAAACACTTAAAGTTCACTAAAACCAATTTCATGGATGAAATAATTCAAAAGCTGTAGTCTCTAGAAGCATGTACTTCTGAATTACCCTTTTCCCTAAGGTCCTTCAGAGTTTAAATCCGCTATGAGGGGAAGTTCATTCATGAGGCTCCGATCCCTTGATGGGCCCTTAATACCAATCCCTGTCACCTTAGTCCTTTGTGGCTTTCTAAACCACAATTCAGTCTTTTGGTCTCTCAACCTTTTGGCCTTGCTCTCAGGGCAAAAGCATATCACAACTCCAGGCTCACCTTCATGGGCCTTGAAGCTTCCCCACCCTAGCTCAGTACTTTTCAGTCTCATATTAGTCTCCAGTACCTTGATTCTTAAAAATGTTTATTTTCCCCAGCTTTTTAAGTTTTCCTCAGCAGGAAGTTTAGTCTGACTTATTTATTTATTTTTTTTTAATTTTTTTTTTATTTTGGCATATTATGGGGGTACAGATTTTAAGGTTTCAATAAATGCCCATTTCCCCCCCTCCCCCCAAAAGTCTGAGTCTCCATCATGACCATCCCCCAGATGGTGCACATCTCACTCATTATGTATATATATACCCGTCCCCCTCCCCCTCCCACCTGCCCAATACCCTATTACTGTAGCACCTATGTGTCCACTTAGGTGCTACTCAGTTAATACCAGTTTGCTGGAGAATATATCTGGTGCTTGTTTTTCCATTCTTGGGATACTTCACTTAGTAGTATGGGTTCCAGCTCTAACCAGGAAAATATAAGATGTGCTATATCACCATTGTTTCTTAGAGCTGAATAGTACTCCATGGTATACATATACCACATTTTATTAATCCATTCTTGGATAGATGGGCACTTGGGCTGTTTCCACAGCCTTGCAATTATGAATTGTGCTGCTATAAACATTCAAGTGCAGGTGTCTTTTTTGTAGAGTGTCACTGGATCATTTGGGTAGATGCCCAGCAATGGGATTGCTGGATCAAATGGTAGATTCACTTGTATCGCTTTAAGGTATCTCCATATTGCTTTCCACAGAGGTTGAACTAGTTTGCAGTCCCACCAGCAGTGTAGGAGTGTTCCTCTCTCTCCGCAACCACGCCAGCATTTATTGTTTGGAGATTTTTTGATAAAGGCCATTCTCACTGGGGTTAAGTGATATCTCAGTCTGACTTATTTAGTCTGCCATTATTGGAAACCCGATTTAACCTTTACAACAATTCTATAAAGTAGTTATTATTATTCCCACTTCCCAGAAAGGACATAGTTGAGAATGACTAAAGAATGGGACCAGATCATAGATATATTCCAAATACTGCTTATTTTGCTAATTGGAGTAAGTGGTCTCTGGGTACTCAAATACCACCACATAAGGAATCACCTTTAATGATCACAGGGAAAGTCCATTTGCACCAAAAATATTTTTGCAACTGACCCTCTCATGGTACCTTATATTCCTACACTGAATTATCTTTTGAGATATAGCTTTGAAGGGATCTATTTAAATTAAATATAACTTGAGAGTACTCAATCTAGGTCTTCATCTGCCCCTTGAGCTTGTCTCAAATTAGCTGTCAGGTTGTAGAAAGAGTTTTTATGAAGTGTATTAAATGGTTGGGAGCAATAAACAATTTTGCCACAGTTACCTTGAACATTTCTATACAAGAAAGTCTAGGTTTAATATTATAACATAGTTGGAAATATAGTCAGAAGGGTGGGTTGGATCCTGCAGTTGCATAACACTTAACATCAAACCCAGAACATGTTAAATGTCTATATCAAGGAATGGAGCAAGGACAATAGATTTTATATATCGGGGTTGGGATAGAACTGGAAGTTGGGTTAGTTGGGAGAGAATCCCAGAAAAAAGCATGAAGTGAAGCCTCACTGGTTTATCCGTTTGTCTTGAAGTTAGGCTTAATCTTTGACAGTTCCAACTACATTAAGCTCATATTTCTCCCTCTTTACTACAAATCTTTCAACCAAGTATTTTCCTTTCTTGTTAGGCTTCTTTTTGGTCCTTTTATGCCAATTTCCTTATAGCTCAGATCCAGATTTCTCACTCTGAATAGCTCAGTTTCCCATATACCTTCCTCTGGGCCAGAAACAGACGGTCTCGCCCCTACTTTGCTGAGACATCCTCTTTTGTCTGTTCATTGCCAACTCCACAAATATTCCTCTGTGTGAGGCAAACTTTTTTTCTGACCAATCCATAAAGAACCAATGTCTTTAGCATTCAGCCCTAAGCCCATCAACACTTACAGTCCTCTGATAGCAACATAAGCATTTACTTATTCTTGGGTATGTTTTCTACTTGGATCATCATTTTTTTCTTTTTTTGTATTGCCTTGCTGTTTCCTGTGTCTTTGTCCTTGTACATGTTTGAATGCATCACTACTCTCTGCTTTAGAGAGGGCGCTCCAAAGGGAGTCTTAGACAATAGCACTTTGAACCTATGAGCTCCCAGGATACAGCAGTCAGCAATGATGATGAGGTCAAAATGCCATCCACTCTGGACTGGTGCATTCCTACAATAAATGTTTAATGGAACACTGAGCAGAGGGATGTTTTTTCTTGAGTATAAGAGGATGTGACTGTATCTAGTTGAGGTCAGTTCATGGGGATAAAAGACTGTTTCAGCCCCAGGTTGACGGACTAGCTTCAGCACAAGAAATAACTGATTTGCTTTTGAGAATAGGAATAAAATGAAACTAATCTCTTCAAGGAAAGTTATTGCAAAAGTCCTACAATTTCTAAAATAAAAAGATCAGTGGGCTCTTTAGTTTAAGTACTAGGATCTGCAAAGTTGCTAAAAATAAAAAAATTTGAAACAATTTTAATGTCTAATATATAAGCATGACTAAGTAAATTATGGTATATCTACAAAATAAAATATTATGTAGACCTTAAAAATGATGTTTATAAGATTTTAAATAAGATGGGGAAATGCATATGTTTTAATATTAAGCTAAAGAACCTGAACACAATGCATAAAATATCTCTGGAAGGATACATATATGAAAATTTTTAACAACTACAAATATTAATTTTGGTTATGGAGGAAAACTAGGTGACTGAGGCAAATCAGAAGGAGCCCGTTCACTCTATACCTGTTTGTTCTTTCTGAGCTTTAAAATATGGGACTGTATTACTTACTTTTTAAAAATTAAAATAAATATGTAAATGAAGAACCAGAAAATATAAAGACATATGTAGTATAATTTCAACTATGCAAAAATATACATAGAAAAATATCTAGTGGAAACTACGCTAAATTATCAACAGTGATATTCTCTGGAATTATACAGTTTTTATTCCTTCTTCCTTTATTTCTGTATTTTCCAGAGGTTTTTTATGCACAGAAAGATATTTTTAATGAAAACTTAATTTTATTTGAAAAGAAATAGAAAAAAATGAAATTAAAAAATTTAGAAAACTTATTTTTAAAAAACTTTTGAAGAGGTGTAGTTTATAATCCAGTTTCTTCCATTTAGTGATAAAGCCATCCTTTGGGAGGATTTAATAAATTTATTATTGATGAATAAAATTTGTACAATGCCTTCTCTTCAAAAGTCACATGAAAAATAGATTCTATTTTTTTTTTTCTGAAAGAGTCTTACTCTGTCACCCAGCTAGAGTGCAGTGGTGTCATCTAGCTCACAGCAACCCCAAACTCCTGGGCTCAGCCTTAGCCTCCTGAGTAGCTGGGACTACAGGTGTGTGCCACTTTTTCTATTTTTAGTAGAGACTGGGTGTTGCTCTTGCTCACTCTGGTCTCAAACTCCTGAGCTCAAGCAATCCGCCGCCTTGGCCTCCCAGAGTGCTAGGATTACAGATGTGAGCCACTTGGCCAGGCCAGATTCTTCTTTTCATTTGTATGATAGAAAATACAGTTTTTCACTTTTAGAATGAGGCATATTCTACGTTGAGAGTTAATAGAGTTGAATTCTCACATTGAGTCTGCAGTAGTGAGTTATGTGATGTTGGAAAAATAATTTAACCTCTGTGAATCAAATAATTCCCAACTTTAAAACAAAGAGCTTGGGTTAGATTAGGGTTTCCAAGCACTTGGGGTAATGGATCTATAACATTTTCAAAACTACTGTGAAAATCATTATCGGTTTGCCAACTTTGTTATATTAAAAGAAGTCATTAAAGTAACAACAAAAATAGCAACCATGATCCTCTACCATCTATTATCACCATTGTTTCATAAAACAAAGGAATTTTAACCTACACAAAAAGGAGAGTCATAATTGCAAAATACAGAATAATCTTTAAATTGTATTATATAGTTTCACCAAACAAAATTACTATAATAGTGTTTTTCTTGCTTATTTTGCAGACCTGTGTTTGGGAACCATTGGTTTAGATGAGAACCATTTAAACATTAAATTTATATTTCTAAACATAGAAATACGCTATAAACTCTTTAAAAATAGTGCTTATATTCTCCACATTTATTCATGTTAATCAGTTATGGATACAATGGTGGCTCAAACCAATCATTTATGCTCACACAGATCTTAGAAACACAGTTTGGTTATCAAATAACCATAATAGTTCTATTTTTCAGTACGCATGGATGCCAGAGATTGGGCTAAATGCTCTCACAATAAGCTATGAACATCACAATAAGCTAAACTGTGACAAAAGTAACCCCATGTTATTAGAAATTTGAAATTGACTGAATTCATACAGCTGATTGCACTGGAATTCAGATTTTCTTAATTCCAAAACCTATGTTCTTTTCATTATACCCTGTTGCCTCTATGAAAGTAATTTGCTTTCTTTGAATACTAAAGTGTTTGTGGAATGATTTACATGATAACTCATTCCAAACATCCAAAGGATGCAGAAAATGTTTGAAATTTATCTTTGCCCTCCAGGAGTTTAAAATCTGACTGAGGCAAAACACACACACACACACACACACACACACACACACACACACACACACACGAACTTTAATTACAATACAAGGCAATGTATAATTGTGCTAAATGAGTAATGCAAATAATAAATACAGTAGGTGAACAGAAGGGAAAAACCACAGAGCCAACTCAGAGACTTGAGTTGGACAATTTAAGGGAAAGAGGTAGGAGAAGGATATTTATTTCGAGAGAGGAAAGACTGGGTGAGCAAAAGTTTAGAGGGCAGAAAGACAAATGCCTATTCCAGGGAGTGTGATGAGAGCAGAAGATTGGAATGAAGCTCACGTGCTGGGCTGCAGTGGCTGATAAAATCAGTAAGTAGGTTGGGGTTGACATGTGAAAAGCTGAGACTGTTGGGCCAAGGACTTAAACCACTGTGGTCAGCTGAGGGCTTCTTGTCAGCTACAGGACAGGGCAACTGCTGCCCCTGGAAGGTTCCTCAGTGGCCATTCAGGGGAGGAGGGTGTACACAGGAAATGAAAGCAGAAAGAGAGGACAGAGGTTTATTGGAGAAAGCAGTGAGTAAGCATGGGAAGGAAGGGTAGAGGAAGGAAGAAAGGAAAGTGAGGAAGAAGCAATATTGTAGGACGTAATGATAGATTTGATAGGAAGTGTGATAAGGAAGAGGGAAAAAGCAAAGAAATATCCAAAGCGTCAAGTTTCTGTATTAAGGAGAATTATGGTAGCAAAGGCAAAAACAGTGAGGCAAGAAGAAAAAGTTCGTTGTGGAGAAAATGAAAATAATTTAATTTTAGATGTGATTTTTGGGAGGCAGCTTAACATGACAGACTTGAGTTCAAAACACTTTTTTTTTTTTTGAGACAGAGTCTCGCTTTGTTGCCCAGGCTAGAGAGAGTGCCATGGTGTCAGACTAGCTCACAGCAACCTCAAACTCCTGGGCTCAAGCAATCCTTCTGCCTCAGCCTCCCAAGTAGCTGGGACTACAGGCATGCACCACCATGCCTGGCTAATTTTTTCTACATATATTAGTTGGCCAATTAATTTCTTTCTATTTATAGTAGAGATGGGGTCTCGCTCTTGCTCAGGGTGGTTTCGAACTCCTGACCTCGAGCAATCCGCCTGCCTCAGCCTCCCATAGTGCTAGGATTACAGGTGTGAGAGATCCGCCCCCCGGCCTTGAGTTCAAAATTTTATTTTTGCAATCTACTCGCTGTGAGCCTGGGGCAAGTTTCTCTACCTCTCTTATTTCCAGTTTCCTAACAGGTAAAGTGAAGGAGGAAAAACCCACCTGCAAGATGGTTCAGAGGATTAAATGAGATTTGTTTTTAAAATACCTGTTGTAGCATATAGTACACCATCAATAAAAGAGATTTTTATTGTTATTGCTAAATCTTACGATGACATTAACAAATAAAGTTGGCAGGAATCGTCAGTAACTGGGCGTCAGTGGAAGTATCCACCAGGTAACCTAAGGTGACAGGTTGGAACCCAAGTGAACATTCAGGACGGGAGAGCTGTGTGAAGACTGACTGCTGATGCTTTAAAAAGCATTAAAGTTATCCTAGCAAGCATCAAGGGACATGTGCTGACTTTGGGGGATCCCCAAAGTTAGGGGGTGTGAGGAGGAGGAGGAAATGTTCAACAAGGCAAGGCTTTAACTTGTTAGCTTGCAAGTAGGGTAAAGAAAGCCAAAGCCTTTATCAGAGAGGGAATGAGAAGAAAGAGAATGCAATATTACAGAATTCAAGAGAGTGGTGATTTCAAGAAAAGAGTAAGCAGACATTTCCAATTGTTGCAGAAATTATTAAATTACTTAAATTTCAGAGGGATTTCAAGAATTTGGAATGATTTTAAAGGCCATACATCATATTAACAAATGATTTAATTTATAGGATATTTTCCAAGTATAGATATTTATCACATTCAAGGATAGACTTTCTTAAAAATTAGAGTAATCAAATATTAATTTAAGAAATAGGAAAAGTTTGTAATAGGCATATTAAAGTACCAGTCAGAGCAGTGCTAGATTATGGAGATTATCTAATGGCATGTTAATATGTAAATAGGAATAAAACTTGTTGGGAAATGCTCTTTAATATTCAAATATTCCTTCTTACAATTTATACTCCTCATTTGTTTAATATACTCAGAGAGCAAAGAGTAAAATTCAACCATTGTTCGTCCAAATTGTCACAAAATCTAAATGATACAGTTCAACTGAATGAGATTTTACTATTTTGCATGTTGGTGAGTCCAAGAACTAAATGTCAAAGATCAAGTACTTTACCTACCCTTCAATGCCTGGCTATAAATTGAAGAGGTCGTATGGAGCTAAATATGTCTTCAGAAATAAAAATTTGCCAGCCTCATGGACTTGGAAATGTGATTGGTTTACATTCATGACTTATAAATGCCTCCGAAAAATCAAAGCAGAACATCCTTCCCAAGACCCAGCTGCTAGAAGTACTTGGCTTATAGACTTTGAGTTGAGGCTTTATCGGCAAATGAGTCAGAGACTCAATTCAATTGAAATTTATGAAGTTATCACAATTTTTTTTAAGTTAACTTACAAAATATAGGCAATTAAAATATAAAACAAATTGCTAAAGGGAAAAGAAGGGTAAGAAAATTAAAGCCAAGGATAAGATGCCAAACATACTTGGCTCTAAGTTTCCTAGAGGCTAGAGCAAGAGGAAAAAAGCACTGTTGGTTATGAGGTTAATACTATTATTCATAAAATAAAAAGTTGTGCTGGGCATGGTGGCTCCTGTCTTTAATCCTAGCACCCTGGAAGGCCGAGGCTGGAGGATCTCTTGAGCTATGGAGTTCAAGACCAGCCTGAGCAAGAACAAGACCTGTCTCTACTGAAAGTAGAAAAATTAGCCAGGCATGGTGGTGCACCCCTGTAGTCCCAGCTACTCAGGAAGCCAAGGCAGGAGGATGGCTTGAGCCCAAGAATTTGAGGTTGCAGCGAGCTACAATGACGCTACTGCATTCTACCCAGGGAGACATAGACTCTGTCTCAAAAAGAACGTTGTTTAGTAGGAGCCAAGGTTCTCCTGAAACTTCAAATCCAGGGAAATTTCTCCTGTGGGTCCTCATAGAAAGGAATCTGACAATCTATCAGACTGGGCTACCAATAAAATTCCTGTGTTAAATATTATAATGCATTTCCTAGAGTTGGTCTGATAGCACCCCTTCACATAAGCACAATTCAGTCAAGTCAGCTCTACAAGGAGGCAAATACCCGTGATCCAAACACACAAGGCTCTGACAATTAGGTTTGATCCAAAGGTAAATTTTAGGATATCCAGCAGAATGGAGAATTTGCATAACCTTCAGGCCATTCTCCATAAACATTATTTCTCAAGAATCAGTATTTTGCTAAGGGGCCGGAGAGCAAGGCGTCCACATTTGCATTCTCTGAGAGTGCGAGCCGCGTGCCGGCGAGCTGTGTCATCACGGAGGGCACACGCCTGCCCAAGCTGGCCCGAGGAAGGACCAAGTTCTCGCAGCAGAACTACCTGCTCAGGTTTAGCACGCGGTGGGTGGGCACCCCTCAGCGAGCTCCTGTCTAGTCACCACCTGACTCCCGTGAGCCTATCTTCTCATTTAAAATAATAATAGGCCGGGCGCGGTGGCTTCACGCCTGTAATCCTAGCACTCTGGGAGGCCGAGGCGGGCGGATCACTCAAGGTTAGGAGTTCGAAACCAGCCTGAGCATGAGCGAGACCCTGTCTCTACTAAAAAAAATAGAAAGAAATTAATTGGACAACTAAAATACATAGAAAAAATTAGCCGGGCATAGTGGTGCATGCCTGTAGTCCCAACTACTTGGGAGGCTGAGGCAGGAGGATCGCTGAGCCCAGGAGATTGAGGTTGCTGTGAGCTAGGCTGACGCCACGGCACTCACTCTAGCCTGGACAGCAAAGTGAGACTCTGTCTCAAAAAAAAAATAAATAATAATAATAATAAAGATCATATATGTAATTTTTGTTTGCAGACATGAAAGAGTTTTCAAGTACAGACTCCCATCTTGTCTGGCGAGGTCCTCACGCCAGGTGTGGGGGAGCGCAGGGGGCACCCCCACGTTACCCACAAGGGCCAAAGAGGGAGGCGCGGGCTCTGAACTCTCTTTGAGGGCTAAGATTCCCCGACTTTCGATAGGAACTTTCTTCGTGTCTGGCCTCTCGGGATGATGGACTGGATTGCCGCGGCGCTCGCGCGTCCTTTCGGACCGCAGAACCCCAGGAGGCTGGGGGTCGGCTTTGCCAGGGGAGCCCCAGGAGGGCGCTCCGGCAGTGCCAGCCTGATTCGGCCGGGCTGGGCACCTAAATCGTCCGCGTTCTAACTCCCTCCCCAGGTTACGAGCAAAGCCTGTTAAAGCACAAGTTCAGAAATGTAAATGTTTAAAGTCGTCAAGCCAGCAGGCAAAAGAGACCAAGACAATGGCCTGCAGCCCCAGGAGCCACGGGAGGCCTTTCCGTGGAGCTCGCGGCCGCCGCGGGAGGGAAGGGAGCCGGCCGCCGGGCGCACGGGGCGCACCGCCCCTCTCTGCGGGGTTCCCGGAGCTCGCGACAGGCCACGAATGCTAGGGCGCGCAGGAGTCTCCCGGAAAGGCCTGCCGCCCGCGCTAGGCGCCCCGGACTCGCCCCTGCTGCCCCGTCCTCCAGGGACGGGCTCGCCGGGTGGCGTGCGCAGCGGCCCGCGTCGGGACCCGGGAGGCCGCCGCCCCGCCCGGCGAGGCCCCGCGCGCGCTCACGCTCCTCCGACTCGAGAAAGGCAAAGCCTTCCGTCCCGATTTCCTGGGATGGTTTGCATTTCCGAGCATGGTTTCTTTTTCTCGCACTTTCGTTTCCTCCTCCTGGGAGAAGTTCTAAAAACAAAAGTGGCTGGATGGAGTGGACAGCTGGCCTGTCCCAGAGCGCAGCAGCTTACCACGTGGACGTGAGCTCGTTCCCGCCGCCACCCTGCGCGGGGAGCGCGCTGTGGGAACGCGGGGCTCCCTCCCGCTTTGCTGCTCGCTGGGTAAACAATGGGCCTCCTCCTCCTCGCCGCTACAGCCTAGACACTTCAATGGCTTAAAGGCAAAAGGAAGCCTCTTTGAATACAGTGTGTTAGGGGGGATAGGAGCAAAGTAGGAAAAGTATATTTATGTGTTTAAATACATTTTACACTTTTGAAAGAATTAATGTGGTATAGATCACTGCTTCTCCAACTTTCGTGTGCCTAAAAATGACTCGAGGATCCCACTAAAAGGCGGGCCTGAGAGCCTGCATTTCTATCAGATGGGGGGCGAGGGGGGCGTTGCTGACTGTTCCACGGACTACACTTTGTGTAGCAAGTATATAAACCCACCTTTATTAGCGACATTTCTAGCATTTAAAAATAAATTCTGGGCTACCTTCACTAAACCATTAAAAAGGACATTTTACTCAAAACCAAATATCTAGAATTGAAAACTCTAGAAAGACCTGTCTGATTTTTTAATGAGATAACAAACTCCTGTCTGTAAACTTACAGCATGTACAGAATCTTCCTTTAATTCTTTTTCTAGCCTTTAACACTTACATACACTTTTTGTACTTATTTAAATACATCATACTTATTAATTTTTTTTTTATTTTAGAGATGTAGTCTCTTTCTGTCCCCCAGACTGGAATGCAATAATGTCATCATAGCTCACAACAACCTCAAACTCCTGGCTCAAGCGATCAGCCTCAGCCTCAGCCTTGCCTCAGCCTCCCCAGTAGCTGGGACTACAAGCATGTGCCACCACACTAGGTTAATTATTTTTTGTATTTTTGGTATAGCTGGGTTCTTGCTATGTTCTTCTGACTGGTCTTGAACTCCTGGCATCAAGCAATCCTCCTGCCTTGGCCTCTCAAAGTGCTGATATTACAGGCATGAGCCACTGTGCCTGGCCCATGCTTATTAATTTTATGAAGACTAAGTACCAGTTACCTAATAGGAATCAGAAGAGCAGTGTTCCAAATCATATGGATAGCATGTGCCAAGGTCCCGAGGCCTGCCCAGCACATGGAAAATCTGCCCTCTCATTTGAACTCCCTCTCTTGACCATATGGCCCATGTGGTTCCTATTGTCTAGGTGTATTAACGAGGCCCCCTTTAGCTCTCAAAGGAAACCCAATTTAGAAAATAAATTATAGAATCACTCTACCAATAGCCCATACTGTGTGTATAGTCATCAGGCATTTAACACAGTTTCTGTACTGCTAATCATGTCTACTTAAGTCCATGTCCTAGGTTTCTAATGAGAGGATAACTTTTTGAGAATGTTGCTAATCTCATTTACTCACTAGATTAATATTTATGGAACATTCTTTAAAACAATTTGGGATATTGCCCATATGTGATACAGGTTGGATTCAGATACCTCTTAGAGCAGAAAACATTGCAAGTCTACTTAACTGAGTATCGGTGGCGGCCCTAGTACAGCACATCCATCCAACCACCCAAACACAACGCTGCTGAGAGCCACGGTGTGCAAGGCTCTGGGCTAGGTCCTACAAGTGCAAAAGCAACCACAGCACAGCCCCTGCCTCCCAGGCCTACTGCTTATTCCTTCACATAGAAATGTTTATTGACTCACTTTTTAAAAATCGACTTTTTTTTTTTTTTCAGTTTCCCAGACTGTCATCTGTTAGGAGAAATGGGAGCAGGAAACAGAAATCTATTGGAATGAACACTGTTCTGGAAATATAGACTGTGATTTTGGCTCAGGCTCCAAAATGATGTAACAGTGTGTGTGCAGGGAAGTTACTTCCGTCCTCTGGCCCTCAGTTCCTCGGGTGTGAAGTGAGGGAGCTCAGAGACCGCTGAGGGCCCTAGTCTTACGGTTCTATTATAGGAGTTACGATGCTCTCTCCTCTGCTGTTAAAGACTTCTAGGAAGAGAAGAATTTTTAGGAAAGCTTTGAATAGCAGAGGGAATAAAACTGTAGAAGCCTTTAGGGATGGGTAATTATAAGCCAAGAGATTTCTTGGCTTTTTGCACATTTTCCGTTTTTACCTTTCTCTCTTCCATCTCTAGCTTTAGTTTGCCAAGATTTCCCTTCTTTATTTTTTCTTTTATTAAAATTTGTTTTTCATTTCTTTGCCATCAATCTTTCCATCCAACCACATCCGTCTTCCTTTTCTGGTCACACCCCCCCACCCCCGCCCTGCACCGTGTCTGTTCCTCCGTTCATGACCCTGACTTCCCGGCCGCCCGCGCCCCCAGGCATGGTGCTCCCGCGGCGCTCCCATCCCAGTTCTAGCCAGCGATTTCTATTTTCATTCCCTCAGAACTCTTTCTTTCTCACACTCCACCAATTAGACACTTGCCACATGACCTGTGTCATTAGTCATTACATACTCTTCATGCTTTTCCCCGGGGGGAAGAGGGTGTGATGGGAATCTTGTATCCCCTGGAAAATCTGCCTGTGTGACTTGGGGTTTCAAGAAGCTGCCTGTCCTGTGAATGGCCTCCATGGCTGCAGATTCATTCATTCACTCATTTGCTCACTAGCTATTCCTCAAACACCTGCCCTACGCAGCGCCGTGCTAAGGCACAGGCACTGGGAGTAAAAAGGTAGATGACATGACATTTCTCCTTGGAACTTACAGCACAGGAGGAAAGACAGACTCGTAAACAAAAGAATTACGGTGCCGTAGGATGATTCCACACTGCTATGGGAACACGGGGAAGGAGCTCCCGTGATTCCTGTGGGAAAGCTTCCCTGGGCCGTTGGCATTTGACCTCACAGTTGTTTCCTCTCTGCCACCCACTGCCAGGTGTCCCTGACTCAGGAGCCTCGCATTGGTGAGAAACATACACACATTTCAATTCTCTTTTGTCTGTGTTCTGTGCTAACGCAGCCACAGTCTGAGCTGTCCATTACTATAGAGAAATAAACGTGCTAAATGCTTGTACACGTTCTCTAAGATAAAAAGGATTAGGACTTGGGAAGGTGATTTATACCTATCCATTCAAAGGAAAAAAAGCAAATACTTGATTTTTAGAAAATATACGGTTGAGAGAATGAGAGTTATTGTGGCAGGAGTGGTCACCCTGCAATAACAACATACCAACATAAATGCATGCACACAGGAAAGAAGACCCTCTGAGGTTTCTATGGATTCAAATCCTATAAATTCTCTTCAATTAAAATGCAGAAATGTATTGTGTAATAGTCCATTCATGCCTACAGATTTTTAGCATTAAATCATTTAATGCCAAGAAGCGCATTAAATGCTAGGAGAGAGACCCTAACAAAAAAGGACACAGAACTAATCTTGGCTGGAGAGCAGGGCAATTCTCCCAAGTGTGGGTTGAGACCCCAAAGAATAGATAGTGTGAGGGGCCAGCCCTGCCGGGAGGCCCGGCCAGTGTGTGCTGCGCAGCGCAGGGGCGGAAGCCAACCACACTCCTCTGGGAAAATCTTACCCTTCCTCCGGCTCCAATTACTCTCTGTGCCAACAACCCCACGCCTCCTTCTCCAGCCCGGATCTCTCCTATGAACTGCAGAGTCCTATAGCCTCTATTTGATATTAACCTGTCCCCAAACCTGCTCCTCTCCTCCCTGTTTCTGGTCCCACTCACCCACCTAATTTCCCAAGCCAGAAACCTGGGCATTGGACTTGACCACGACGACTCCTCCTTTTCCGCCATCTCTTCCTCCTCCTCCTCCTCCTCTCTCCCATCGTGCTTAATTTCACTCCAAGCTCTGGTCACTTCCCCTCCTTGGCAGCATTCCAGTCTCTCCATGTCTGTCCACTCCCGTTGTTGTGCCTCAGTTCTGGTGAACTCTGTTTCAAGACTGCCTTGCCTTGACAGATCGCCTTCGTTAAAGTCATCTCTCAAACTGCCCTCTACCCTGCAGCTAGAATGAAGTGTCTAAGGCACAAATCTAATGTGTTGCACTTCTGTCTACCATTGCATCTCCGTAGGATCGAGTCCATGCTGGTTAGTGTGGCATGCAGGGGCCTTCAGGCTGACTTTCGTCACATCCCTACCAGCGGCTCCCAAATTCTCGTTACACACAACAGCGCCCTGAACACGTGCTTTCTCTGCTCTGAGCCTTTACACGTGCTGTGTTCTCTGCTGGGATTGCCTTCCTATCCTCCCCAGGCTTGGTTAGCTTCTATGTAGCCTTCTAAGTCTCAGCTTGGTTATCATTGAAAGGAAGCTGTTCTCCCACGAGACGGGGCGCCACGTGCCTGTGCGTGCCGACACTGCCCCTGAGCTGCCCCCACCAGCACTGGACTCCCTGCACACTGAATGCAGAGCTGGGCTTTCACCTCCGTGACATTTCCAGTCGTAAGTGCCATACTTGGTACAGAGCAGACACTCGGTATTTGATGAAAGAAAGGAGGGAAAGTAGGAAGGGGATTTTCTGAGAGAAGAATGAAAGATCTTCAAATCATACTTGGTCTAGTTTTTCATTTTTCTAAATGCTAACCTCTTTCCTTTCTAAATGCTAACCCCCCTTTTCTGCTCATAAAGACCGTAATATGCAGCTTAAAAATAACAATTGTGGGCTGGGCGCAGTGGCTCACGCCTGTAATCCTAGCACTCTGGGAGGCCGAGGCGGGCAGATTGCTCGAGTTCAGGAGTTCAAAACCAGCCTGAGTAAGAGCGAGACCCTGTCTCTACTAAAAATAGAAAGAAATTAATTGGCCAACTAGTATATATATAGAAAAAATTAGCCGGGCATGGTGGCGCATGCCTGTAGTCCCAGACACTCAGGAGGCTGAGGCAGGAGGATCGCTTGAGCCCAAGAGTTTGAGGTTGCTGTGAGCTAAGCTGATGCCACCGCACTCACTCTAGCCTGGGCAACAAAGCAAGACTCTGTCTCAAAAAAAAAAAAAATAACAATTGTGAATGTATGGTTGGGGTAACTTTCCTCACGATGAAACCAGACTGATGGTGCAGGTGATGAATAATTGTCTAGTGCTAAATAGTTAACACTATTGAAAAAACAAAAACCCACAATCTGCCATTATAGACAATATACCATAGTGGTTAAGAGATTAGCTTTGGTCTCTGAGAGCCCCAAGTTCAAGTCTTGGCTCTGCCATCTGCTTTGATCTTGAGTAAATTATTTAACTGCTTTAAACCTCAGTTTCTTCATCTGTAAAATGGAGATCATAGCAGTCTCTACCTCATTATGTTTTTGAAGATTAGTTAAGGTATGTAAAGAATTTAGTATATTTCCTGGCACATAGTGACAAAAAATGTTGGTTTTTATAATGATCAATGGCAGTAGGACTCTGAACTTTTTTATTTCAATGTGTATCTGTCTTTCTCTATCATAAGTTAGCAATCGTATAGTCAGAATGTGGACTGAGGGCCCAAATGGGTGGAGTCCCTCCAGGCTCTCCTTCCCAACTCCCATCTCCCACCCCACCTTGCAGCCATGATTACGGTCCCCGCCCTGCTGTCGCTGGCCTCTGCTGACTTCTGAGTCAGGAATTAGTCGACATTATCATAAAATCTTTGGATCTCTCCTTATGAGAAACGTTATCTTAAATCCTGTTCCAACTGGAGAAAAGGCTTACAAGCTCTATAGGAAAAAGGAACTATCACCACACTCACTCCTGGGTGTTTCATCTAAGTCATAAACTCTCAGGTACAAGTTATTACTAGGAAGTGTAATAATAAAAATGTGTTTTGTGTCACATTACACATCTGAGAAGTCACCTTGTTCAACACTTAAACCACTATTATTTTGCATTTTTCTGTTTTATGCAGCTAAACCTTATACTAATCAATATGACATTCGCCACCTGGGAGTTGGATGATAGAAAGCAATAAAATCAAATTGTGTCATTGGCTTAGTGGAGAAGGTCAGGTAGGGAGCTGTGAAGGGGTGGCTATCATTAGCTAGACAATTAATAGCTTGTTATGCTGCAGCAAAACATTTGATCACATTGCCACTTCCTGTGTCATATAAAGCAAACAACATGCTAACTGAAGGGATCGCCAGGGGAAGAGGCTGGAGATGTAAAATTTTGGTGTGTATTGGTTGCATCTTTTGGCTTGTAGCTAACTTCTGCAATAAAGACATGAACTTGTCTGGAGCTATCCTGCCTGCCAACAGAGACAGAAGGAGACCTTGCTTTGTAAAGGACAGTCTCTGTCTGCGATCTAAATCGACTATGAGTCCTGTAATTGGGAGTCTTGCAGGTATGAAAAATCCAACTAATTATGGTGACTACCAGCCCACCCAGCCTTTGCAGATAGTAAGGATGTGGCCCAAGACTTTCCAAGCATCTTCCCTGCATTTGCTCGCTGCCAGCCAGTGGAAACAAGCCCAGCTGCAAAGATCAAATTAAGGGTGTTGCCATCCCACCCAACTTTTTCTTCTTTGTTTCAGACTGTCTCAAGGCAGCCAGGCCAAGGCATGGGCAGAACGTAAAGAGCTGTAAATAAAAGATTGGTGCCATTAGGCTTAAGGAGCGCTTCCAGACACAGTGTTAGGCTATAGTAACTCACACTTGGAACCGACTGGAAGTTAAGAGATTGGATGGAAACTTACTACTTTTGGGCATAAGCTTCAAGCTTGGCCTGCAAAACCTTCTGATTATTCAACTTTCAAAAGAATCCCCGGGAACCGGTGCCTGCATAAGCAAGTAATTGGCTGTGGAAACCATGCCGCTTCCAGATGGTCATATCGTCTAGTGCCTGTGGCTCTGTTATGGCCATGGAGGGAAGTGGATGAGGAAGAACGTCGCAGAGGGCAAAGCCAAAGGTTTGGGGGGCAGTGGACAAGAGACTTCCTCCAGAAACACCCTCCGCTGCCAGCAAAGGGAAACTTTGCCACTCCTATCCAGCAGGATTTGGTCATTAGTGGAGCAATATCTGTCATATTCTCTTTGCCCCTTTCTGTAATGGGAGTTTTTATCGTGGTTACTCTGCTCCTACTCCAGCAAGTATCTCACGTGTAAATGCAGACAACATTTTTTGGTTTACAAATTACCAGACCGTGAGGAGCCACGTTGGACGTGATTGTGAAGACTGCACATCACCTAGAGGTCCTGGGCTTGAGTGAGATGCGCTGACTGGCTTGTCTTTGGGCTTGTCTGCTCTGCAGAAGGAGGCCCGTGGGTCTTTACAGGGGAAGAAGAGTATTCATGGGTATGTGGGGAGCCAGAAGAGCAGACTGCAGTGGAAACTTACTAACTGCCTTCCAAAATCTACTCTTCCCCTTTAATAAAGAAATCCTGCCAAGCTAGAAATGTGTCTTTCCCTGCTTCCTTTACCATTAGGCGTGACCAGGTAATTAAATTCTGGCCAATGAGATAAATGCAGTTGTGTTGCAAGGAATTCCCTAGAGGTACTGGGCATGCCCTTCCCCCTTCTCCACCTCGCTGGTTTGAATGTGGAAATGTGGATGTTCTGGTGGAACTTCTACCACCATCTTGAACCGTGAGAATGAGGCCTCAGAGAACGCAGAGAAATGTGATGATGCCATGGAGCTGCCAAACCAGCCCTGGATTGTCTAGCTCTAAATTTCTTTTAACTGACAAACAAATAAAGTTCAATCTTATGTAAGCTATTGTATTTTGGGTTTCTCTGATATGAAACTGAATGTAATCATGATTGACAGACTCTCCATGCGTGGTCTGGCCAATTGAACTTGATCAAGAATATGGAGCAGGTGATTTAATGGTGTGGATTTGAGGTCTGGTCCACAGATCAGCTGAACTAATTCCTGGGAGGTTGAAAATAAATACTTATGTTGTGCTTCCTTTAGCTTTGGAAATAGCCAGGGTTAGCCTGAATTACGATGCAAGTCTGATAAATTTTGAAGATTGGAAAAAAGTCCATGAAGTGTTGTCCAGTCAGAGTGATTATAGAGTACGTGCCCCTCTTGCAGGAGACATTCTGCCTACTGTGGGTACAGAGGGAGGAGAGGCTGCGGTCGGGTGAGAGCAGCTCTATCTCAACACTGTCTGGCCTCGCCCAGTGTCCAGTGTCAGAACGAAAGGGTGGTTTCAGTTGGCTGATAATTTAGTAAAAGGACTCATTAAAAAAGTAGTCAAATTTTGTGTATTACATTCAATTCAACGGATATTTATTTTATTTTCTATGAGCTTACATTGGGTTTCTCAACCTCAGCCCTACTGACATTTTGCATCAGATAATCCTTTGTGGTGGGACTGTCCTGTGCGTTGTAGGGCGTTCAGCAGCGTCCCTGACCCCTACCCTCTACATTCTAGTAGCAATGCCCTCCACCCCAGTTGTGACAACTAAAATGTCTCCAGACATTGCCAAGTGTCCCCTGGGCGTAAAAATTGCCCCCAGTTGAGAACCACAGGCTTAACCAGAGGCTCTACCCTGATGTCATGTTGTTCTACAAAGCACTGAGCCTGCTGCAGTCGAGCGTGCAGGATAGGGATAAGCACCAGGTGGGTGTGGTTGGGACACAGGAACAAAGCACATTTTATTTACCTACACATATAGATAACTTCAAAAATAGTTATAATTTAGTAAGTACATAATAAAAGTTATGTACATTCCTTAGTAATTTTACATTTAATTGCTTTGAGAAACATTTTTTAAAAAGTATAGAAAAGCACAGCAACAATTCTCCTATGTTTCCTTCTCAACTTCCTTTCCATCAGAAATTTGGTATGTATCTGGACCACCTTTTCATACCTCATATTTTTACTATACAGATACGCATCTGTAAATAATGCTTAGTGCTGCTTTGGGTATTTAAGAATCTTTACATAAATGGCATCATACTGTATAAAACTATTTGCAGCATTTTTTAACTCAATATTATATTTTTTATAAGTCTTTGATGTTGTTACATATAAATCTGGTTAATTTATTTTAACTTGTGTGTAGTGTTCCTTTGTAATTTATTTACCGATCCTTCTATAGACAGACATTTGAGTTGGTTCCAGTTAATCTTTACTAGAAAGCAACACTACAGTAAACATTTTTGTCTCTTTGCACACATGTGCAAGTATTTCTTCAGAAGTAGAATTGTTCGATTGGCGTTTGCGCCCATTTTTTTACTTTATTGTATAATGCCAAGTTGTTTTCCAAAGTGATTAAATCAATTTACATTCCCACTAGTGGTGTGTGTGAATCCTTGGTTCTCCACAATCCTTTCTAACACTTGGTTTTATCAGAATTTTAAGGTTTTTTTAATCTTATAGGAATAAAATGTGGGTGTATTTCCATTTCCATGTTTGTGGTGAAGTTGTATATCTTTTCCTATAGTTGTTGATCATAGCAATTTCTTCTGTGAATTATTGTACATATCATTTGCTTATTTTTCTATTGTATATTCTTTAAAAAGTTTTAGAGAATTTTATTATGTTCCATATACTAATGCTTTGCTTCTTTTATGTACTACAAATATTTTCTTCTAGGCTTTGATTTGTCCTTTTGCTTTTTCTAAGATGTCTGTTATTGTATTGAAATTTTTAACTTTGATGTAGTTCAATTTACATATATATGTAAATATGTATATATATATATTTTAACATTTGTCCTTTTGGGGCCTTACTTAAGAAATCCTTTCCTAATTTGCCATACATATCCATGAGTTTTGACAAATTTTGTCTTGAGTCATTCTGGATGGAAGTAGCTTCTAAATTCCAATTGTGAGAAGCATGTGAAGGACATTAGTCATTGAGCTTTTAGGATAAAACATGCCTTATATGTTGTGATACCAATCTTGGTAATACAGACATAATGCCATTGATGTGCTTGGAAAAGCTACAGTGAGACTGGATAAAAAGGATGTTTGTTAGGAATTAGCTGCATTTCCCTCCTGTGGTTAAGAGCTTTAAATAACAGTGATACCATCCTGCTTCCTGACACATATGTAAAGGCATTAATGAATGTCTTTCTTTGTCAAAAAAAAAAAATCCTTTCCTATTATAAGGTCATAAAGATATTATCTTATATTTCTAAAAGTTTAAATGTTTTATTTAAGCAGTTATTTTTTTTTTCAAAAAAATCTTCTAAAGTCTTTCTGTGTGTATGGTGTAAGGTAAGAGTCTCATATATTATCTTTCCCCTCACGATAACCTTATGGTGTAGGCATTATTCCTATTTCATAGACAGGAAAACCAGAATGTAGATAGGTGACTTGCATTGGTAGTAAAAGGCAGCAGAGCCAAGACTTTAATCCAAGTTTGGTCTCCAAAGGCCAGGCTGTTTCCCATGTGGCACGCTGCTGTGTTCCAGGAGCCCAGGTGCAAACATGCATAATAGTTTATTTCTCAAGCAATTTTTCTGTCCATTATTGTGGAGGATATCACCTATCCCTAGGTGCATCCTAGGATGGAGAATCTGAGGTTAGCTCATTTTCATTCGAGGGTAGAAATTCAGGTCCATTTGGTCAAGGATCCTCCAAGCCATATCTGGCTTGAAGCATCAGCGCCCAGTGACCAAACTTCAGCTGAACTTGCACCACAGAAGGGAGGAAGTGGCCTTGGCCATCATTGATTCTGGGGATCTGATCTATGTATTTAAGATCCTCTCTCTTTCTCTCTTGTGGCTCAGTTTTTCCCTGGAGATGAATATGGTAGAATTACGACAGCAAGAAGGGTACTGAAGAGTTAAACGCAGCTATTTATAGCACGTTACTGCTTTTCTTATCGCCTTATAAGATTGCTTCATCTTTATCAAAAAGTCCCAAAACAATAAATGTTGGCATGGATGCGGAGAGATAGGAACCCTCAGACACTGCGGGTGGGACTGCAAACTAGTTCAGCCTCTGTGGAAAGTAATATGGAGATATCTCAAAGAGATACAAGTACATCTACCATTTGATCCAGCGATCCCATTACTGGGCATCTACCCCAAAGAACAAAAGACACTGTATAAAAAAGACATCTGCACTTGAATGTATATAGCAGCACAATTCACAATTGCAAATATGTGGAAACAACTCAAGTGCCCATCAGTACATGAGTTGATTAATAAAATGTGGTATATGTATATCATGGAGTTCTGCTCAGCCACAAAAAACAGTGGTGATATAGCACCTCTTTTATTATCCTGGATAGAGCTAGAGCCCATTCTACTAAGTGAACTGTTAAAAGAATGGAAAAATAAGCATCACATGAACTCAACATTAATTGGTTTTAACTGATCAACACTTAAGCGCACATACAGTAATAGCATTTATTGAGTCTTAGGCAGATGGAAGGGGGCAGGAAGGGATGGGTATATTCACACCTAATGGGTATGGTGTGCACAGGCTGAGGGATGGACATGCTTGAAGCTCTGATTCTGGTGGGGCAAAGGCAATAAATGTAACCTAAACATTTGTACCCCCATCATGTGCTGAAATAAAAAAACAGCAGAAAGAAACGAAAAAAAAAGACTGCTTCATAATATAAGTCTATTAGCTGTTTTTTCTGTAATTTTTGTTGCAAATATTTCTTCAGATTTGTCATTTTTCTCTTTTATTTTATCTGTGACATACTTTTTTGTGCAATCAAATCTATCGATTCCCCCCATTATTTCTCCTATTATTTTAATGCTTAGAATGCCTTTACTTTACTTTAGAAAGCCTTTACTTGCCTCGGATCAGTTAAAGTCACATATAGTTTCTTTTTTTTCTTTTTCTTTTTTGTTAAACTTCTCATGGATAAATTTATTTTTGGACTCCCAATTTGTTTCATCTATTCTCTGTTCTCTTGCAATATCATACTATTTTAATAATTGCAGTTTTGAGTATGTTTTAATTCCTGTTGCACATATCGTTCCCTTTAGAAAGTTTTCTTTAAAATTTGTTTTTCATCATATAAACAAGATTTTTGATTAAAAATTTTTTTAGACAGTACAGTAACATGAAAAGAAACTCCCCTCTCTTCTTCCCAATCTTCATCTCTACTCCACAGAGGTAGCCACTGTTAACGGTTTCTCCGTTATCAGTTCCATATATTGTCATGAAGGTAACGCACAAATAGAATTCAAAACAACTGGTCATTTAGTGGACTTGTTCTGTCGTCTCAGACGTGCTTATCCCAAAGCTGAGGACTATTTGCTTTAATTTCCCTCCACTCCTAAGGAAGTTGCTAGGTGATCCTGCAAACCTCACCAAGAGGCTACCAAACCGGCCCTGTAGCCACCTCCCCTGTGCCCTCCTGACCTATATGAGCAGAGGCCAGAAAGGCTGTGGGAGAATTTGTCCAGGGCAGGTGTTCTTCATCTGTCCATAGGGGTTGTGATAGAATTCAGGAGATTCATGAACGTGGATGGGAAAAACATTCCATCCTTCACTATCCTCTGCCAAAATGTAGCATTTCCTTTGAGCATGAACATAGGCAACAAACTCCAGTAGTATTAGCAACAACTGTAACTTGTCACTGACAGAAAACACAGGTGTTTTCATATCACATCCAGTTGCTGCCAATGCCTCAAATATCATTTATGCTCATCACTACTTAGAAATTATGGTTACAACTTGTTATATATTGTGCCAATAAAGCATCATCTAAGTGACATAAGGCAGACACAGAAGGACAAATATGGCATCATCTCACTTATATGAGGAATCAGAAATAGTCAAACATAGAAGCAGAGAATGGAATGGTGGTTGCCAGGGGTTGGGGGAGGGGGATGTGGGAGGTACTGGTCAAAAGGCACTAAGTTTCACTTTATATAAGATGAATAAGCTCTAGAGATCTACCATATAACATAGTGTCTGCAGTTGCCAGTACTTTATTGCATACTTAGAAACTTGCTTAGGTCAGGTCTGGTGGCTCACGCCTGAAATCCCAGCACTTTGGGAGGCTGAGGTGGGATGATTGCTTGAGGCCAGGAGTTCAAGACCAGTTTGGGCAATATAGCAAGACCTATCTCTAAAATAATAAACATACACAAATACAAAAATAATTTAGAGGGCCAGGGGATGGGCTGGGGATGAAGAAGAGGCCAGACTTTGAGCGACGGCAACACAAGATGGCAGCCACCAAGGGCTTGGGAGTAAAAGTCCCTTGTAATTTCTGCTGTTGGAAGAACTCAGAGAAGGCCCAAAAGGAGTAGCAGATGGCACAGTTGGCTGGGGGTTAGGAGACGACAGAGACATGACATAAGATGGACAGCGATGATAATTGGGCCTCCAAGAACAATTTATAAAAACCAAATATACAGCCTTAAAATAGAATGTGGACCTAAATACCCAGAAGCACCCCACCTTTGTAAGAATAGTAACAAAAATTAAGATGAGTGGAGTTAATCGTTCTAATGGAGTGGTTGACCTAGGAGCCATATCAGTGCTAGCAAGACGTCAGAATTCACACAGCATCAAATTTGTCCTGCAAAAGTTTCCGAGCCTAATGATGCCTAAAGAAAACATGAAACTCCCTCAGCCACCTGGAGGATAGTCTTACAAGCAATTAATCGGCAACAAAAACCACAGGCTCTTCGGCTTTTCCCCTATTCAACTTTTAGGCAGTCTTCACTTTCCATGGTGGTAAATGTTCTAGATACATCTTAACAGACTTCCAAGTACTGGAAAGGAAGCTCCGATTCAAAGGCAATTTATCTTAAGATACTGTAAATGATATATTTTGTCCATTTGAAATATATAAGTTGTGCTATAACATACCAAAAATAACTTGCTAAGAGGGTAGAGCTTAGATGTTAAGTGCTCTCATCACACACACAAATAAAAGAAGTAAACACAGAAATAAAGAGGGTGGGAGGAAACTTTTGGGGGCGATGGATATGTTCATTATACAGATTGTGGTGATGTTTTCGAGAGGGGGTGCTTATCTCCAAACTCATTAAGTTGTATACATTACATATGTACAGCTTTTTGTATGTCAATTCTATCCTGATAAAGTGGTTTGTAAAAAAGAGTTATTATTAGCGTACAGATTTTAAAATGATTTAGATAACCTCGTTTCAATATAATTGGTTTCCTTTGTAATTCTGAATTGTTTATTTTATTAACTTAAAAACATTATTCTACGAAGGGGTTCATAAGCTTCACCAGACTGTCAAAGGGATCCAAGCACAGGAAAGATCTAGAGGGAGGGCGTGGTTCAGGGTGTTTCTGCTGTTGGCCCAGCACACCGGTGAGGGAGTGAGGGACGCCCCACTGGGCAGGCAGGGCGAGGGCGCGGCCTACCTGTGAGCCGGGAGCCCGCCGCGGCCCGCTCTGCGCGCTGCTGGCCGAGAGGCGGGAGTCTGAGGGTCCGTCCGGGTGCGGCCACTGACAAGACAGCGAGAAAGTTCCTGAGAGGGGTGAACCTGTGCCCCGGCCTCCCCTAGAGCTTAGAGGTGTGCGTGAACATAGAAACTGGTCCCCACTCTTCATCTA